>NW_027227574.1:0-88408 GCF_037783145.1 Equus przewalskii | reverse complement strand
AGAACCACCTGCCGGACAGACCGGAACCACCTGCCGGACACGCCGGAACCACCGGCTCGACCCGCCGGAACGACCGCTGGACATGCAAAATCACCTGCCGGCTACGCCGGAAACACTTGGCGAAGACGCCAGAATCACCTGCCGGGCAATCCGGAACCACCTCTCAGATATGCCAGAACCACGTGCCAAGGACCCCGGAAGCACCTGCCGAGCACGCCGGAACCACGTGCTCGACTCGCCAGAACCACCTGCCGGACACGCAAAAATCACCTGCCGGCTACGCCACAACCTGTTGGGGAACACTTTGGAATCACCACCCAGGCTTGCTGGAACCACCTGCCGGTCATTCCAAAATCCCCTGCCAACGACGCCAGTACCACTTGGCGGACACTGTGGAAACACCTGTCGGGCCGGCCGGAACCACATCTCAGACGTGCCAGAACCATGTGCATGAGATGCTGGAACCACACCCCGAACAGAAGGAAAACACCTGCCAGACCCGTCTGAACAACGTGCCGAGCACGCCGGAGCCACCTGCTCGACTCGCCGGAACCACCTACCTGACATGCCCAAATCACCAGCCGGGTATGCCAGAACCACTTGGCGGACACTCCGGAATCATTTGCCGGACATGCCGGAACCAGCTCTCAGACACACCAGAACCACGTGCCGGAGACGCCGGAAGCACCTGCCGAGCATGCCGGAGCCACCTGCTCGACTCGCCAGAAACACCTGCCGGAGACGCCAAAATCACCTGCCGGGTACGCCAGAACCACCTGGCGGACACTCCGAAATCACCTGGCGCGCATGCCGCAACCACCTCTCAGACGTGCCGGAAGCACGTGCCGGACACGCCGGAATCACCTACCGGACAGACCGGAACCACCTGCCGAGCACGCCGGAGCCACCTGTTCGACTCGCTGGAACCACCTGCCGGACAGGCCAATATCAACTGCTGGCTATGCCAGAACCACCTGGGGGACGGTCCGGAATCACCTGCCAGCCATGGCGGAACCACCTCTCAGACGTTCCAGAACCACCTGCCGGAGAAGCTGGAAACACGTCCTGGACAGTCTGGAACCACCTGCCGGCCAAGCCTGAACCACCTGCCAAGAACAACTGAACAACCTGTCAGACACGCCAAAATCTCCTGCGTGTTATGCCAGAACCACTTGGAGGACTCTCTGGGATGACCTGCCGGGCATGCCGGAACCACCTCTCAGACGTGCCAGAACCATGTGGCGGACAGTCCGGAATCACCTGTTGGGCATGCGCAACCACCTCTGAGACGTACCAGAACCACATGCCGTGCAGGCTGGAACCACCTACCGGACAGACCGGAATCACCTTTCGGGCATGCCGGAACCACCTGTCAGATGTGCCAGAAACACGTGCCGGAGACGCCGGAAGCACCTGCCAAGCACGTTGGAACCACCTGCTCAACTCGCCTGAACCACCTGCCGGACATGCCAAAATCACCTGCCGACTATGCCAGAACCACTTGGCGGACACTCCGAGATCACCTGTCGCGCATGCCGGAACCACCTCTCGGACGTGACAGAAGCACGTGCCAGACACGCCGGAAACACCTACCGGACAGACCGGAACCACCTGCCAAGAACGCCGGAGCCACCTGTTCGACTCGCTGGAACCACCTGCCGGACAGGCCAATATCAACTTCTGGCTATGTCAGAACCACCTGGGGGACAGTCCGGGATCGCCTGCCAGCCATGGCGGAACCACCTGTCAGACGTACCAGAACCACCTGCCGGAGAAGCTGGAAACACGTCCTGGACAGACTGGAACCACGTGACGGCCATGCCTGAAACACATGCCGAGCACGGCGGAACCACCTGCCGGACACGCCAAACTCACCTTCGGGCTACGCCACAACCACTTGGACGACTCTCCGAAATGACCTGCCGGGCATGTTGGAACCACCTCTCAGACGTGCCAGAAGCACGTGGCGGACAGTCCGGAATCACCTGTTGCGCATACGCAACAACCTCTGACACGTACCAGAACCACGTGCCGGGCACGCCGGAACCACCTACCGGACAGACCGGAATCAACTCTTGGGCATGCCGGAACCACCAGTCAGATGTGCCAGAAACACGTGCTGGAGACGCCGGAAGCACCTGCCGAACACGTCGCAACCACCTGCTCAACTCGCCTGAACCACCTGCCGGACACGCCAAAATCACCTGACCGCTACACCAGCACCACTTCGGGGACAAGCCGGAATTGCGTGAGGGGCATGCCGGCCCAGCCTCTCAGACTGAACCTCGTGCCGGAAACCACAGAACCACCTGCCGGACAGACCGGAACCACCTGCCGGACACGCCGGAACCACCGGCTCGACCCGCCGGAACGACCGCTGGACATGCAATATCACCTGACGGCTACGCCGGAAACACTTGGCGAACACTCCGGAATCACCTGCCGGGCATGCCGGAACCACCTCTCAGATATGCCAGAACCACGTGCCAATGACCCCGGAAGCACCTGCTGAGCACGCCGGAACCTCCTGCACGACTCGCCAGAACCACCTGCCGGACACGCAGAAATCACCTGCCGGCTACGCCACAACCAGTTGGGGAACACTTCGGAATCACCTGCCGGGCTTGCTGGAACCACCTGCCGGTCATGCCAAAATCACCTGCCAACTACGCCAGTACCACTTGGCGGACACTGTGGAAACACCTGTCGGGCCGGCCGGAACCACATCTCAGACGTCCCATAACCATGTGCATGAGATGCTGGAACCACACCCCGAACAGATGGAAAACACCTGCCAGACCCGTCTGAACAACCTGCCGTGCACGCCGGAGCCACCTGCTCGACTCGCTGGAACCACCTACCTGACATGCCAAAATCACCTGCCGGGTACGCCAGAACCACCTGGCGGACACTCCGAAATCACCTGTCGCGCATGCCGGAACCACCTCTCACACGTGCTGGAAGCACGTGCCGGACACGCCGGAATCACCTACCGGACAGACCGGAACCACCTGCCGAGCACGCCGGAGCCACCTGTTCGACTCGCTGGAACCACCTGCCGGACAGGCCAATATCAACTGCTGGCTATGCCAGAACCACCTGGGGGACGGTCCGCAGTCGCCTGCCAGCCATGGCGGAACCACCTCTCAGACGTACCAGAACCACCTGCCGGAGAAGCTGGAAACACGTCCTGGACAGTCTGGAACCACCTGCCGGCCAAGCCTGAACCACCTGCCAAGCACAACGGAACAACCTGCCAGACACGCCAAAATCACCTGCGTGTTATGCCAGAACCACTTGGAGGACTCTCTGGGATGACCTGCCGGGCATGCCGGAACCACCTCTCAGACGTGCCAGAACCATGTGGCGGACAGTCCGGAATCACCTGTTGGGCATGCGCAACCACCTCTGAGACGTACCAGAACCACATGCCGTGCAGGCTGGAACCACCTACCGGACAGACCGGAATCACCTTTCGGGCATGCCGGAACCACCTGTCAGTTGTGCCAGAAAAACGTGCCGGAGACGCCGGAAGCACCTGCCAAGCACGTTGGAACCACCTGCTCAACTCGCCTGAACCACCTGCCGGACATGCCAAAATCACCTGCCGACTATGCCAGAACCGCTTGGCGGACACTGCGGAAACACCTGTCGGGCCGGCTGGAACCACATCTCAGACGTGCCAGAAACGTGTTCATGAGATGCTGGAACCACACCCCGAACAGACGGATACCACCTGCCAGAACCGCCTGAACCACCTGCTGAGCACGCCGGAACCACCTGCTCGACTCACCGGTACCACCTCCCTGACACGCCAAAATCACCTGCTGGGTATGCCAGAACCACTTGGCGGACACTCCGGAAGCATCTGCTTGTCATGCCGGAACCAGCTCTCAGACACACCAGAACTAAGTGCCAGAGACGCCGGAAGCACCTGCTGAGCATGCCGGAGCCACCTGCTCGACTCGCCAGAAACACCTGCCGGACACGCCAAAATCACCTGCCGACTATGCCAGAACCACCTGGCGGACACTACGGAATCACCTGCCAGGCATGCCGGAACCACCACTCAGACGTGCCAGAACCATGTGGCGGAAAGTCCGGAATCACCTGTTGGGCATGCGCAACCACCTCTGAGACGTACCAGAACCACATGCCGGTCAGGCTGGAACCACCTACCGGACAGACCGGAATCACCTTTCGGGCATGCCGGAACCACCTTTCAGATGTGCCAGAAACACGTGCCGGAGACGCCGGAAGCACCTGCCAAGCACGTTGGAACCACCTGCTCAACTCGCCTGAACCACCTGCCGGACATGCCAAAATCACCTGCCGACTATGCCAGAACCACTTGGCGAACACTCCGGAATCACTTGCCGGGCATGCAGGAACCACCTCTCAGACATGCCAGAACCCCGTGCCAATGACCCCGGAAGCACCAGCCGAGCACTCCGGAACCACCTGCTCGACTCGCCAGAACCACCTGCCGATCACGCAAAAATCACCTGCCGGCTACGCCACAACCAGTTGGTGAACACTTTGGAATCACCTGCCAGGCTTGCTGGAACCACCTGCCAGTCATGCCAAAATCACCTGCCAACTACGCCAGAACCGCTTGGCGGACACTGCGGAAACACCTGTCGGGCCGGCTGGAACCACATCTCAGACGTGCCAGAAACGTGTTCATGAGATGCTGGAACCACACCCCGAACAGACGGATACCACCTGCCAGAACCGCCTGAACCACCTGCTGAGCACGCCGGAACCACCTGCTCGACTCACCGGTACCACCTCCCTGACACGCCAAAATCACCTGCTGGGTATGCCAGAACCACTTGGCGGACACTCCGGAATCATCTGCCGGACATGCCGGAACCAGCTCTCAGACACAACAGAACCAAGTGCCGGAGACGCCGGAAGCACCTGCCGAGCATGCCGGAGACACCTGCTCGACTCGCCAGAAACACCTGCCGGACACGCCAAAATCACCTGCCGGGAATGCCAGAACCACCTTGCGGACACTACGGAATCACCTGCCGCGCATGCCGGAACCACCTCTCAGACGTGCCGGAAGCACGTGCCAGACACGCCGGAAACACCTACCGGACAGACCGGAACCACCTGCCAAGAACGCCAGAGCCACCTGTTCGACTCGCTGGAACCACCTGCCGGACAGGCCAATATCAACTGCTGGCTATGCCAGAACCACCTGGGGGACAGTCCGGGATCACCTGCCAGCCATGGCGGAACCACCTCTCAGACGTACCAGAACCACCTGCCGGAGAAGCTGGAAACACGTCCTGGACAGACTGGAACCACGTGACGGCCATGCCTGAACCACCTGCCGAGCACGGCGGAACCACCTGCCGGACACGCCAAAATCACCTTCTGGCTACGCCAGAACCACTTGGACGACTCTCCGAAATGACCTGCCGGGCATGTTGGAACCACCTCTCAGACGTGCCAGAAGCACGTGGCGGACAGTCCGGAATCACCTGTTGGGCATACGCAACCACCTCTGAGACGTACCAGAACCACGTGCCGTGCATGCCGGAACCACCTACCGGACAGATCGGAATCAACTCTTGGGCATGCCGGAACCACCAGTCAGATGTGCCAGAAACACGTGCTGGAGACGCCGGAAGCACCTGCCGAACACGTCGCAACCACCTGCTCAACTCGCCTGAACCACCTGCCGGACACACCAAAATCACCTGCCCGCTACACCAGCACCACTTCGGGGACAAGCCGGAATTGCGTGAGGGGCATGCCGGCCCAGCCTCTCAGACTGAACCTCGTGCCGGAAACCACAGAACCACCTGCCGGACAGACCGGAACCACCTGCCGGACACGTCGGAACCACCGGCTCGACCCGCCGGAACGACCGCTGGACATGCAATATCACCTGCCGGCTACGCCGGAAACACTTGGCGAACACTCCGGAATCACCTGCCGGGAATGCCGGAACCACCTCTCAGATATGCCAGAACCACGTGCCAATGACCCCGGAAGCACCTGCTGAGCACGCCGGAACCTCCTGCACGACTCGCCAGAACCACCTGCCGGACACGCAGAAATCACCTGCCGGCTACGCCACAACCAGTTTGGGAACACTTCGGAATCACCTGCCGGGCTTGCTGGAACCACCTGCCGGTCATGCCAAAATCACCTGCCAACTACGCCAGTACCACTTGGCGGACACTGTGGAAACACCTGTCGGGCCGGCCGGAACCACATCTCAGACGTCCCATAACCATGTGCATGAGATGCTGGAACCACACCCCGAACAGACGGAAAACACCTTCCAGACCCGTCTGAACAACCTGCCGAGCACGCCGGAGCCACCTGCTCGACTCGCTGGAACCACCTACCTGACATGCCAAAATCAGCAGCCGGGTATGCCAGAACCACTTGGCGGACACTCCGGAATCATCTGCCGGACATGCCGGAACCAGCTCTCAGACACACCAGAACCACGTGCCGGAGACGCCGGAAGCACCTGCCGAGCATGCCGGAGCCACCTGCTCGACTCACCAGAAACACCTGCCGGACACGCCAAAATCACCTGCCGGCTACGCCAGAACCAGTTGGTGAACACTTTGGAATCACCTGCCAGGCTTGCTGGAACCACCTGCCAGTCATGCCAAAATCACCTGCCAACTACGCCAGAACCGCTTGGCGGACACTGCGGAAACACCTGTCGGGCCGGCTGGAACCACATCTCAGACGTGCCAGAAACGTGTTCATGAGATGCTGGAACCACACCCCGAACAGACGGATACCACCTGCCAGAACCGCCTGAACCACCTGCTGAGCACGCCGGAACCACCTGCTCGACTCACCGGTACCACCTCCCTGACACGCCAAAATCACCTGCTGGGTATGCCAGAACCACTTGGCGGACACTCCGGAATCATCTGCCGGACATGCCGGAACCAGCTCTCAGACACACCAGAACCAAGTGCCGGAGACGCCGGAAGCACCTGCCGAGCATGCCGGAGCCACCTGCTCGACTCGCCAGAAACACCTGCCGGACACGCCAAAATCACCTGCCGGGAATGCCAGAACCACCTTGCGGACACTACGGAATCACCTGCCGCGCATGCCGGAACCACCTCTCAGACGTGCCGGAAGCACGTGGCGGACAGTCCGGAATCACCTGTTGGGCATACGCAACCACCTCTGAGACGTACCAGAACCACGTGCCGTGCACGCCGGAACCACCTACCGGACAGACCGGAATCAACTCTTGGGCATGCCGGAACCACCAGTCAGATGTGCCAGAAACACGTGCTGGAGACGCCGGAAGCACCTGCCGAACACGTCGCAACCACCTGCTCAACTCGCCTGAACCACCTGCCGGACACGCCAAAATCACCTGCCCGCTACACCAGCACCACTTCGGGGACAAGCCGGAATTGCGTGAGGGGCATGCCGGCCCAGCCTCTCAGACTGAACCTCGTGCCGGAAACCACAGAACCACCTGCCGGACAGACCGGAACCACCTGCCGGACACGCCGGAACCACCGGCTCGACCCGCCGGAACGACCGCTGGACATGCAATATCACCTGACGGCTACGCCGGAAACACTTGGCGAACACTCCGGAATCACCTGCCGGGCATGCCGGAACCACCTCTCAGATATGCCAGAACCACGTGCCAATGACCCCGGAAGCACCTGCTGAGCACGCCGGAACCTCCTGCACGACTCGCCAGAACCACCTGCCGGACACGCAGAAATCACCTGCCGGCTACGCCACAACCAGTTGGGGAACACTTCGGAATCACCTGCCGGGCTTGCTGGAACCACCTGCCGGTCATGCCAAAATCACCTGCCAACTACGCCAGTACCACTTGGCGGACACTGTGGAAACACCTGTCGGGCCGGCCGGAACCACATCTCAGACGTCCCATAACCATGTGCATGAGATGCTGGAACCACACCCCAAACAGAGGGAAAACACCTGCCAGACCCGTCTGAACAACCTGCCGAGCACGCCGGAGCCACCTGCTCGACTCGCTGGAACCACCTACCTGACATGCCAAAATCACCTGCCGGGTACGCCAGAACCACCTGGCGGACACTCCGAAATCACCTGTCGCGCATGCCGGAACCACCTCTCACACGTGCCGGAAGCACGTGCCGGACACGCCGGAATCACCTACCGGACAGACCGGAACCACCTGCCGAGCACGCCGGAGCCACCTGTTCGACTCGCTGGAACCACCTGCCGGACAGGCCAATATCAACTGCTGGCTATGCCAGAACCACCTGGGGGACGGTCTGCAGTCGCCTGCCAGCCATGGCGGAACCACCTCTCAGACGTACCAGAACCACCTGCCGGAGAAGCTGGAAACACGTCCTGGACAGTCTGGAACCACCTGCCGGCCAAGCCTGAACCACCTGCCAAGCACAACGGAACAACCTGCCAGACACGCCAAAATCACCTGCGTGTTATGCCAGAACCACTTGGAGGACTCTCTGGGATGACCTGCCGGGCATGCCGGAACCACCTCTCAGACGTGCCAGAACCATGTGGCGGACAGTCCGGAATCACCTGTTGGGCATGCGCAACCACCTCTGAGACGTACCAGAACCACATGCCGTGCAGGCTGGAACCACCTACCGGACAGACCGGAATCACCTTTCGGGCATGCCGGAACCACCTGTCAGATGTGCCAGAAAAACGTGCCGGAGACGCCGGAAGCACCTGCCAAGCACGTTGGAACCACCTGCTCAACTCGCCTGAACCACCTGCCGGACATGCCAAAATCACCTGCCGACTATGCCAGAACCGCTTGGCGGACACTGCGGAAACACCTGTCGGGCCGGCTGGAACCACATCTCAGACGTGCCAGAAACGTGTTCATGAGATGCTGGAACCACACCCCGAACAGACGGATACCACCTGCCAGAACCGCCTGAACCACCTGCTGAGCACGCCGGAACCACCTGCTCGACTCACCGGTACCACCTCCCTGACACGCCAAAATCACCTGCTGGGTATGCCAGAACCACTTGGCGGACACTCCGGAAGCATCTGCTTGTCATGCCGGAACCAGCTCTCAGACACACCAGAACTAAGTGCCGGAGACGCCGGAAGCACCTGCTGAGCATGCCGGAGCCACCTGCTCGACTCGCCAGAAACACCTGCCGGACACGCCAAAATCACCTGCCGACTATGCCAGAACCACCTGGCGGACACTACGGAATCACCTGCCAGGCATGCCGGAACCACCTCTCAGACGTGCCAGAACCATGTGGCGGAAAGTCCGGAATCACCTGTTGGGCATGCGCAACCACCTCTGAGACGTACCAGAACCACATGCCGGTCAGGCTGGAACCACCTACCGGACAGACCGGAATCACCTTTCGGGCATGCCGGAACCACCTGTCAGATGTGCCAGAAACACGTGCCGGAGACGCCGGAAGCACCTGCCAAGCACGTTGGAACCACCTGCTCAACTCGCCTGAACCACCTGCCGGACATGCCAAAATCACCTGCCGACTATGCCAGAACCACTTGGCGAACACTCCGGAATCACTTGCCGGGCATGCAGGAACCACCTCTCAGACATGCCAGAACCCCGTGCCAATGACCCCGGAAGCACCAGCCGAGCACGCCGGAACCACCTGCTCGACTCGCCAGAACCACCTGCCGATCACGCAAAAATCACCTGCCGGCTACGCCACAACCAGTTGGTGAACACTTTGGAATCACCTGCCAGGCTTGCTGGAACCACCTGCCAGTCATGCCAAAATCACCTGCCAACTACGCCAGAACCGCTTGGCGGACACTGCGGAAACACCTGTCGGTCCGGCTGGAACCACATCTCAGACGTGCCAGAAACGTGTTCATGAGATGCTGGAACCACACCCCGAACAGACGGATACCACCTGCCAGAACCGCCTGAACCACCTGCTGAGCACGCCGGAACCACCTGCTCGACTCACCGGTACCACCTCCCTGACACGCCAAAATCACCTGCTGGGTATGCCAGAACCACTTGGCGGACACTCCGGAATCATCTGCCGGACATGCCGGAACCAGCTCTCAGACACACCAGAACCAAGTGCCGGAGACGCCGGAAGCACCTGCCGAGCATGCCGGAGCCACCTGCTCGACTCGCCAGAAACACCTGCCGGACACGCCAAAATCACCTGCCGGGAATGCCAGAACCACCTTGCGGACACTACGGAATCACCTGCCGGGCTTGCTGGAACCACCTGCCGGTCATGCCAAAATCACCTGCCAACTACGCCAGTACCACTTGGCGGACACTGTGGAAACACCTGTCGGGCCGGCCAGAACCACATCTCAGACGTCCCATAACCATGTGCATGAGATGCTGGAACCACACCCCGAACAGATGGAAAAGACCTGCCAGACCCGTCTGAACAACCTGCCGAGCATGCCGGAGCCACCTGCTCGACTCGCCAGAATCACCTGCCGGACACGCCAAAATCACCTGCCGGGTATGCCAGAACCACCTGGCGGACACTACGGAATCACCTGCCAGGCATGCCGGAACCACCTCTCAGACGTGCCAGAACCCTGTGGCGGAAAGTCCGGAATCACCTGTTGGGCATGCGCAACCACCTCTGAGACGTACCAGAACCACATGCCGTGCAGGCTGGAACCACCTACCGGACAGACCGGAATCACCTTTCGGGCATGCCGGAACCACCTGTCAGATGTGCCAGAACCACGTGCCGGAGACGCCGGAAGCACCTGCCAAGCACGTTGGAACCACCTGCTCAACTCGCCTGAACCACCTGCCGGACATGCCAAAATCACCTGCCGACTATGCCAGAACCACTTGGCGAACACTCCGGAATCACTTGCCGGGCATGCAGGAACCACCTCTCAGACATGCCAGAACCCCGTGCCAATGACCCCGGAAGCACCAGCCGAGCACGCCGGAACCACCTGCTCGACTCGCCAGAACCACCTGCCGATCACGCAAAAATCACCTGCCGGCTACGCCACAACCAGTTGGTGAACACTTTGGAATCACCTGCCAGGCTTGCTGGAACCACCTGCCAGTCATGCCAAAATCACCTGCCAACTACGCCAGAACCGCTTGGCGGACACTGCGGAAACACCTGTCGGGCCGGCCGGAACCACATCTCAGACGTCCCATAACCATGTGCATGAGATGCTGGAACCACACCCCGAACAGACGGAAAACACCTGCCAGACCCGTCTGAACAACCTGCCGAGCACGCCGGAGCCACCTGCTCGACTCGCTGGAACCACCTACCTGACATGCCAAAATCACCAGCCGGGTATGCCAGAACCACTTGGCGGACACTCCGGAATCATCTGCCGGACATGCCGGAACCAGCTCTCAGACACACCAGAACCACGTGCCGGAGACGCCGGAAGCACCTGCCGAGCATGCCGGAGCCACCTGCTCGACTCACCAGAAACACCTGCCGGACACGCCAAAATCACCTGCCGGGTACGCCAGAACCACCTGGCGGACACTCCGAAACCACCTGTCGCGCATGCCGGAACCACCTCTCAGACGTGCCGGAAGCACGTGCCGGACACGCCGGAATCACCTACCGGACAGACCGGAACCACCTGCCGAGCACGCCGGAGCCACCTGTTCGACTCGCTGGAACCACCTGCCGGACAGGCCAATATCAACTGCTGGCTATGCCAGAACCACCTGGGGGACGGTCCGGAATCACCTGCCAGCCATGGCGGAACCACCTCTCAGACGTACCAGAACCACCTGCCGGAGAAGCTGGAAACACGTCCTGGACAGTCTGGAACCACCTGCCGGCCAAGCCTGAACCACCTGCCAAGCACAACGGAACAACCTGCCAGACACGCCAAAATCACCTGCGTGTTATGCCAGAACCACTTGGAGGACTCTCTGGGATGACCTGCCGGGCATGCCGGAACCACCTCTCAGACGTGCCAGAACCATGTGGCGGACAGTCCGGAATCACCTGTTGGGCATGCGCAACCACCTCTGAGACGTACCAGAACCACATGCCGTGCAGGCTGGAACCACCTACCGGACAGACCGGAATCACCTTTCGGGCATGCCGGAACCACCTGTCAGATGTGCCAGAAACACGTGCCGGAGACGCCGGAAGCACCTGCCAAGCACGTTGGAACCACCTGCTCAACTCGCCTGAACCACCTGCCGGACATGCCAAAATCACCTGCCGACTATGCCAGAACCACTTGGCGAACACTCCGGAATCACTTGCCGGGCATGCAGGAACCACCTCCCAGACATGCCAGAACCCCGTGCCAATGACCCCGGAAGCACCAGCCGAGCACGCCGGAACCACCTGCTCGACTCGCCAGAACCACCTGCCGATCACGCAAAAATCACCTGCCGGCTACGCCACAACCAGTTGGGGAACACTTTGGAATCACCTGCCAGGCTTGCTGGAACCACCTGCCGGTCATGCCAAAATCACCTGCCAAGAACGCCAGAACCGCTTGGCGGACACTGCGGAAACACCTGTCGGGCCGGCTGGAACCACATCTCAGACGTGCCAGAAACGTGTTCATGAGATGCTGGAACCACACCCCGAACAGACGGATACCACCTGCCAGAACCGCCTGAACCACCTGCTGAGCACGCCAGAACCACCTGCTCGACTCACCGGTACCACCTCCCTGACACGCCAAAATCACCTGCTGGGTATGCCAGAACCACTTGGCGGACACTCCGGAATCATCTGCCGGACATGCCGGAACCAGCTCTCAGACACACCAGAACCAAGTGCAGGAGACGCCGGAAGCACCTGCCGAGCATGCTGGAGCCACCTGCTCGACTCGCCAGAAACACCTGCCGGACACGCCAAAATCACCTGCCGGGTATGCCAGAACCACCTGGCGGACACTACGGAATCACCTGCCGCGCATGCCGGAACCACCTCACAGACGTGCCGGAAGCACGTGCCAGACACGCCGGAAACACCTACCGGACAGACCGGAACCACCTGCCAAGAACGCCGGAGCCACCTGTTCGACTCGCTGGAACCACCTGCCGGACAGGCCAATATCAACTGCTGGCTATGCCAGAACCACCTGGGGTACAGTCCGGGATCACCTGCCAGCCATGGCGGAACCACCTCTCAGACGTACCAGAACCACCTGCCGGAGAAGCTGGAAACACGTCCTGCACAGACTGGAACCACGTGACGTCCATGCCTGAACCACCTGCCGAGCACGGCGGAACCCCCTGTCGGACACGCCAAAATCACCTGCGGGTTACGCCAGAACCGCTCGGACGACTCTCCGAAATGACCTGCCGGGTATGTTGGAACCACCTCTCAGACGTGCCGTAAGCACGTGGCGGACAGTCCGGAATCACCTGTTGGGCATACGCATCCACCTCTGAGACGTACCAGAACCACGTGCCGTGCACGCCGGAACCACCTACCGGACAGACCGGAATCAACTTTTGGGCATGCCGGAACCACCAGTCAGATGTGCCAGAAACACGTGCCGGAGACGCCGGAAGCACCTGCCGAGCACGTCGCAACCACCTGCTCAACTCGCCTGAACCACCTGCCGCACACGCCAAAATCACCTGCCCGCTACACCAGCACCACTTCGGGGACAAGCCGGAATCACGTGAGGGGCATGCCGGCACAGCCTCTCAGACTGAACCTCGTGCCAGACACCACAGAAGCACCTGCCGGACAGACCGGAACCACCTGCCGGACACGCCGGAACCACTGGCTCGACCCGCCGGAACGACAGCTGGACATGCAAAATCACCTGCCGGCTACGCCGGAAACACTTGGCGAACACTCTGGAATCACCTGCTGGGCATGCCGGAACCACCTCTCAGATATGCCCGAACCACGTGCCAATGACCCCGGAAGCACCTGCCGAGCACGCCGGAACCACCTGCTCGACTCGCCAGAACCACCTGCCGGACACGCAGAAATCACCTGCCGGCTACGCCACAACCAGTTGGGGAACACTTCGGAATCACCTGCCGGGCTTGCTGGAACCACCTGCCGGTCATGCCAAAATCCCCTGCCAACTACGCCAGTACCACTTGGCGGACACTGTGGAAACACCTGTCGGCCCGGCCGGAACCACATCTCAGACGTGCCAGAACCATGTGCATGAGATGCTGGAACCACACCCCGAACAGACGGAAAACACCTGCCAGACCCGTCTGAACAACCTGCCGAGCACGCCGGAGCCACCTGCTCGACTCGCCGGAACCAGCTACCTGACATGCCCAAATCACCACCCGGGTATGCCAGAACCACTTGGCGGACACTCCGGAATCATCTGCCGGACATGCCGGAACCAGCTCTCAGACACACGAGAACCAAGTGCCGGAGACGCCGGAAGCACCTGCCGAGCATGCCGGAGCCACCTGCTCGACTCGCCAGAAACACCTGCCGGACACGCCAAAATCACCTGACGGGTACGCCAGAACCACCTGGCGGACACTCCGAAATCACCTGTCGCGCATGCCGGAACCACCTCTCAGACGTGCCGGAAGCACGTGCCGGACACGCCGGAATCACCTACCGGACAGACCGGAACCACCTGCCGAGCACGCCGGAGCCACCTGTTCGACTCGCTGGAACCACCTGCCGGACAGGCCAATATCAACTGCTGGCTATGCCAGAACCACCTGGGGGACGGTCCGGAATCACCTGCCAGCCATGGCGGAACCACCTCTCAGACGTACCAGAACCACCTGCCGGAGAAGCTGGAAACACGTCCTGGACAGACTGGAACCACGTGACGGCCATGCCTGAACCACCTGCCGAGCACGGCGGAACCACCTGCCGAACACGCCAAAATCACCTGCGGGCTACGCCAGAACCACTTGGACGACTCTCCGAAATGACCTGCCGGGCATCTTGGAACCACCTCTCAGATGTGCCAGAAGCACGTGGCGGACAGTCCGGAATCACCAGTTGGGCATACGCAACCACCACTGAGACGTACCAGAACCACGTGCCGTGCACGCCGGAACCACCTAACGGACAGACCGGAAACAACTTTTGGGCATGCCGGAACCACCAGTCAGATGTGCCAGAAACACGTGCTGGAGACGCCGGAAGCACCTGCCGAGCACGTCGCAACCACCTGCTCAACTCGCCTGAACCACCTGCCGGACACACCAAAATCACCTGCCCGCTACACCAGCACCACTTCGGGGACAAGCCGGAATCGCGTGAGGGGCATGCCGGCACAGCCTCTCAGACTGAACCTCGTGCCGGAAACCACAGAACCACCTGCCGGACAGACCGGAATCACCTGCCGGACACGCCGGAACCAACGGCTCGACCCGCCGGAACGACCGCTGGACATGCAAAATCACCTGCCGGCTACGCCGGAAACACTTGGCGTACAGTCCGGAATCACCTGCCGGGCATGCCGGAACCACCTCTCAGATATGCAAGAACCACGTGCCAATGACCCCGGAAGCACGTGCTGAGCACGCCGGAACCTCCTGCACGACTCGCCAGAACCACCTGCCGGACACGCAGAAATCACCTGCCGGCTATGCCACAACCAGTTGGGGAACACTTCAGAATCACCTGCCGGGCTTGCTGGAACCACCTGCCGGTCATGCCAAAATCACCTGCCAACTACGCCAGTACCACTTGGCGGACACTGTGGAAACACCTGTCGGGCCGGCCGGAACCACATCTCAGACGTGCCAGAACCATGTGCATGAGATGCTGGAACCACACCCCGAACAGACGGAAAACACCTGCCAGACCCGTCTGAACAACCTGCCGAGCACGCCGGAGCCACCTGCTCGACTCGCCGGAACCACCTACCTGACATGCCCAAATCACCAGCCGGGTATGCCAGAACCACTTGGCGGACACTCCGGAATCATATGCCGGACATGCCGGAACCAGCTCTCAGACACACCAGAACCACGTGCCGGAGACGCCGGAAGCACCTGCCGAGCATGCCGGAGCCACCTGCTCGACTCGCCAGAAACACCTGCCGGACACGCCAAAATCACCTGCCGGCTACGCCAGAACCACCTGGCGGACACTCCGAAATCGCCTGTCGCGCATGCCGGAACCACCTCTCGCACGTGCCTGAAGCACGTGCCGGACACGCCGGAATCACCTACCAGACAGACCGGAACCACCTGCCGAGCACGCCGGAGCCACCTGTTCGACTCGCTGGAACCACCTGCCGGACAGGCCAATATCAACTGCTGGCTATGCCAGAACCACCTGGGGGACGGTCCGGAATCACCTGCCAGCCATGGCGGAACCACCTCTCAGACGTACCAGAACCACCTGCCGGAGAAGCTGGAAACACGTCCTGGACAGTCTGGAACCACCTGCCGGCCAAGCCTGAACCACCTGCCAAGCACAGCGGAACAACCTGCCAGACACGCCAAAATCACCTGCGTGTTATGCCAGAACCACTTGGAGGACTCTCTGGGATGACCTGCCGGGCATGCCGGAACCACGTCTCAGACGTGCCAGAACCATGTGGCGGACAGTCCGGAATCACCTGTTGGGCATGCGCAACCACCTCTGAGACGTACCAGAACCACATGCCGTGCAGGCTGGAACCACCTACCGGACAGACCAGAATCACCTTTCAGGCATGCCGGAACCACCTGTCAGATGTGCCAGAAACACGTGCCGGAGACGCCGGAAGCACCTGCCAAGCACGTTGGAACCACCTGCTCAACTCGCCTGAACCACCTGCCGGACATGCCAAAATCACCTGCCGACTATGCCAGAACCACTTGGCGAACACTCCGGAATCACTTGCCGGGCATGCAGGAACCACCTCTCAGACATGCCAGAACCCCGTGCCAATGACCCCGGAAACACCTGCCAGGCACGCCGGAACCACCTGCTCCAGTCGCCAGAACCACCTGCCGATCACGCAAAAATCACCTGCCGGCTACGCCACAACCAGTTGGTGAACACTTTGGAATCACCTGCCAGGCTTGCTGGAACCACCTGCCAGTCATGCCAAAATCACCTGCCAACTACGCCAGAACCGCTTGGCGGACACTGCGGAAACACCTGTCGGGCCGGCTGGAACCACATCTCAGACGTGCCAGAAACGTGTTCATGAGATGCTGGAACCACACCCCGAACAGACGGATACCACCTGCCAGAACCGCCTGAACCACCTGCTGAGCACGCCGGAACCACCTGCTCGACTCACCGGTACCACCTCCCTGACACGCCAAAATCACCTGCTGGGTATGCCAGAACCACTTGGCGGACACTCCGGAAGCATCTGCCGGACATGCCGGAACCAGCTCTCAGACACACCAGAACTAAGTGCCGGAGACGCCGGAAGCACCTGCTGAGCATGCCGGAGCCACCTGCTCGACTCGCCAGAAACACCTGCCGGACACGCCAAAATCACCTGCCGGGTATGCCAGAACCACCTGGCGGACACTACGGAATCACCTGCCAGGCATGCCGGAACCACCTCTCAGACGTGCCAGAACCCTGTGGCGGAAAGTCCGGAATCACCTGTTGGGCATGCGCAACCACCTCTGAGACGTACCAGAACCACATGCCGTGCAGGCTGGAACCACCTACCGGACAGACCGGAATCACCTTTCGGGCATGCCGGAACCACCTGTCAGATGTGCCAGAACCACGTGCCGGAGACGCCGGAAGCACCTGCCAAGCACGTTGGAACCACCTGCTCAACTCGCCTGAACCACCTGCCGGACATGCCAAAATCACCTGCCGACTATGCCAGAACCACTTGGCGAACACTCCGGAATCACTTGCCGGGCATGCAGGAACCACCTCTCAGACATGCCAGAACCCCGTGCCAATGACCCCGGAAGCACCAGCCGAGCACGCCGGAACCACCTGCTCGACTCGCCAGAACCACCTGCCGATCACGCAAAAATCACCTGCCGGCTACGCCACAACCAGTTGGTGAACACTTTGGAATCACCTGCCAGGCTTGCTGGAACCACCTGCCAGTCATGCCAAAATCACCTGCCAACTACGCCAGAACCGCTTGGCGGACACTGCGGAAACACCTGTCGGGCCGGCCGGAACCACATCTCAGACGTCCCATAAACATGTGCATGAGATGCTGGAACCACACCCCGAACAGACGGAAAACACCTGCCAGACCCGTCTGAACAACCTGCCGAGCACGCCGGAGCCACCTGCTCGACTCGCTGGAACCACCTACCTGACATGCCAAAATCACCAGCCGGGTATGCCAGAACCACTTGGCGGACACTCCGGAATCATCTGCCGGACATGCCGGAACCAGCTCTCAGACACACCAGAACCAAGTGCCGGAGACGCCGGAAGCACCTGCCGAGCATGCCGGAGCCACCTGCTCGACTCACCAGAAACACCTGCCGGACACGCCAAAATCACCTGCCGGGTACGCCAGAACCACCTGGCGGACACTCCGAAATCACCTGTCGCGCATGCCGGAACCACCTCTCAGACGTGCCGGAAGCACGTGCCGGACACGCCGGAATCACCTACCGGACAGACCGGAACCACCTGCCGAGCACGCCGGAGCCACCTGTTCGACTCGCTGGAACCACCTGCCGGACAGGCCAATATCAACTGCTGGCTATGCCAGAACCACCTGGGGGACGGTCCGGAATCACCTGCCAGCCATGGCGGAACCACCTCTCAGACGTACCAGAACCACCTGCCGGAGAAGCTGGAAACACGTCCTGGACAGTCTGGAACCACCTGCCGGCCAAGCCTGAACCACCTGCCAAGCACAACGGAACAACCTGCCAGACACGCCAAAATCACCTGCGTGTTATGCCAGAACCACTTGGAGGACTCTCTGGGATGACCTGCCGGGCATGCCGGAACCACCTCTCAGACGTGCCAGAACCATGTGGCGGACAGTCCGGAATCACCTGTTGGGCATGCGCAACCACCTCTGAGACGTACCAGAACCACATGCCGTGCAGGCTGGAACCACCTACCGGACAGACCGGAATCACCTTTCGGGCATGCCGGAACCACCTGTCAGATGTGCCAGAAACACGTGCCGGAGACGCCGGAAGCACCTGCCAAGCACGTTGGAACCACCTGCTCAACTCGCCTGAACCACCTGCCGGACATGCCAAAATCACCTGCCGACTATGCCAGAACCACTTGGCGAACACTCCGGAATCACTTGCCGGGCATGCATGAACCACCTCCCAGACATGCCAGAACCCCGTGCCAATGACCCCGGAAGCACCAGCCGAGCATGCCGGAACCACCTGCTCGACTCGCCAGAACCACCTGCCGATCACGCAAAAATCACCTGCCGGCTACGCCACAACCAGTTGGGGAACACTTTGGAATCACCTGCCAGGCTTGCTGGAACCACCTGCCGGTCATGCCATAATCACCTGCCAAGAACGCCAGAACCGCTTGGCGGACACTGCGGAAACACCTGTCGGGCCGGCTGGAACCACATCTCAGACGTGCCAGAAACGTGTTCATGAGATGCTGGAACCACACCCCGAACAGAGGGATACCACCTGCCAGAACCGCCTGAACCACCTGCTGAGCACGCCAGAACCACCTGCTCGACTCACCGGTACCACCTCCCTGACACGCCAAAATCACCTGCTGGGTATGCCAGAACCACTTGGCGGACACTCCGGAATCATCTGCCGGACATGCCGGAACCAGCTCTCAGACACACCAGAACCAAGTGCAGGAGACGCCGGAAGCACCTGCCGAGCATGCTGGAGCCACCTGCTCGACTCGCCAGAAACACCTGCCGGACACGCCAAAATCACCTGCCGGGTATGCCAGAACCACCTGGCGGACACTACGGAATCACCTGCCGCGCATGCCGGAACCACCTCACAGACGTGCCGGAAGCACGTGCCAGACACGCCGGAAACACCTACCGGACAGACCGGAACCACCTGCCAAGAACGCCGGAGCCACCTGTTCGACTCGCTGGAACCACCTGCCGGACAGGCCAATATCAACTGCTGGCTATGCCAGAACCACCTGGGGTACAGTCCGGGATCACCTGCCAGCCATGGCGGAACC
Source organism: Equus przewalskii (assembly GCF_037783145.1). Classification (NCBI taxonomy): domain Eukaryota; kingdom Metazoa; phylum Chordata; class Mammalia; order Perissodactyla; family Equidae; genus Equus; species Equus przewalskii. The sequence continues at coordinate 68,390 of NW_027227574.1, read as the reverse complement.
ACCTCTCAGACGTACCAGAACCACCTGCCGGAGAAGCTGGAAACACGTCCTGCACAGACTGGAACCACGTGACGTCCATGCCTGAACCACCTGCCGAGCACGGCGGAACCCCCTGTCGGACACGCCAAAATCACCTGCGGGTTACGCCAGAACCGCTCGGACGACTCTCCGAAATGACCTGCCGGGCATGTTGGAACCACCTCTCAGACGTGCCGTAAGCACGTGGCGGACAGTCCGGAATCACCTGTTGGGCATACGCATCCACCTCTGAGACGTACCAGAACCACGTGCCGTGCACGCCGGAACCACCTACCGGACAGACCGGAATCAACTTTTGGGCATGCCGGAACCACCAGTCAGATGTGCCAGAAACACGTGCCGGAGACGCCGGAAGCACCTGCCGAGCACGTCGCAACCACCTGCTCAACTTGCCTGAACCACCTGCCGCACACGCAAAAATCACCTGCCCGCTACACCAGCACCACTTCGGGGACAAGCCGGAATCGCGTGAGGGGCATGCCGGCACAGCCTCTCAGACTGAACCTCGTGCCGGAAACCACAGAACCACCTGCCGGACAGACCGGAACCACCTGCCGGACACGCCGGAACCAACGGCTCGACCCGCCGGAACGACCGCTGGACATGCAAAATCACCTGCCGGCTACGCCGGAAACACTTGGCGAACACTCCGGAATCACCTGCCGGGCATGCCGGAACCACCACTCAGATATGCAAGAACCACGTGCCAATGACCCCGGAAGCACGTGCTGAGCACGCCGGAACCTCCTGCACGACTCGCCAGAACCACCTGCCGGACACGCAGAAATCACCTGCCGGCTATGCCACAACCAGTTGGGGAACACTTCAGAATCACCTGCCGGGCTTGCTGGAACCACCTGCCGGTCATGCCAAAATCACCTGCCAACTACGCCAGTACCACTTGGCGGACACTGTGGAAACACCTGTCGGGCCGGCCGGAACCACATCTCAGACGTGCCAGAACCATGTGCATGAGATGCTGGAACCACACCCCGAACAGACGGAAAACACCTGCCAGACCCGTCTGAACAACCTGCCGAGCACGCCGGAGCCACCTGCTCGACTCGCTGGAACCACCTACCTGACATGCCCAAATCACCAGCCGGGTATGCCAGAACCACTTGTCGGACACTCCGGAATCATATGCCGGACATGCCGGAACCAGCTCTCAGACAGACCAGAACCACGTGCCGGAGACGCCGGAAGCACCTGCCGAGCATGCCGGAGCCACCTGCTCGACTCGCCAGAAACACCTGCCGGACACGCCAAAATCACCTGCCGGCTACGCCAGAACCACCTGGCGGACACTCCGAAATCGCCTGTCGCGCATGCCGGAACCACCTCTCGCACGTGCCTGAAGCACGTGCCGGACACGCCGGAATCACCTACCGGACAGACCGGAACCACCTGCCGAGCACGCCGGAGCCACCTGTTCGACTCGCTGGAACCACCTGCCGGACAGGCCAATATCAACTGCTGGCTATGCCAGAACCACCTGGGGGACGGTCCGGAATCACCTGCCAGCCATGGCGGAACCACCTCTCAGACGTACCAGAACCACCTGCCGGAGAAGCTGGAAACACGTCCTGGACAGTCTGGAACCACCTGCCGGCCAAGCCTGAACCACCTGCCAAGCACAACGGAACAACCTGCCAGACACGCCAAAATCACCTGCGTGTTATGCCAGAACCACTTGGAGGACTCTCTGGGATGACCTGCCGGGCATGCCGGAACCACGTCTCAGACGTGCCAGAACCATGTGGCGGACAGTCCGGAATCACCTGTTGGGCATGCGCAACCACCTCTGAGACGTACCAGAACCACATGCCGTGCAGGCTGGAACCACCTACCGGACAGACCGGAATCACCTTTCGGGCATGCCGGAACCACCTGTCAGATGTGCCAGAAACACGTGCCGGAGACGCCGGAAGCACCTGCCAAGCACGTTGGAACCACCTGATCAACTCGCCTGAACCACCTGCCGGACATGCCAAAATCACCTGCCGACTATGCCAGAACCACTTGGCGAACACTCCGGAATCAATTGCCGGGCATGCAGGAACCACCTCTCAGACATGCCAGAACCCCGTGCCAATGACCCCGGAAGCACCAGCCGAGCACGCCGGAACCACCTGCTCGACTCGCCAGAACCACCTGCCGATCACGCAAAAATCACCTGCCGGCTACGCCACAACCAGTTGGTGAACACTTTGGAATCACCTGCCAGGCTTGCTGGAACCACCTGCCAGTCATGCCAAAATCACCTGCCAACTACGCCAGAACCGCTTGGCGGACACTGCGGAAACACCTGTCGGGCCGGCTGGAACCACATATCAGACGTGCGAGAAACGTGTTCATGAGATGCTGGAACCACACCCCGAACAGACGGATACCACCTGCCAGAACCGCCTGAACCACCTGCTGAGCACGCCGGAACCACCTGCTCGACTCACGGGTACCACCTCCCTGACACGCCAAAATCACCTGCTGGGTATGCCAGAACCACTTGGCGGACACTCCGGAAGCATCTGCCGGACATGCCGGAACCAGCTCTCAGACACACCAGAACCAAGTGCCGGAGACGCCGGAAGCACCTGCTGAGCATGCCGGAGCCACCTGCTCGACTCGCCAGAAACACATGCCGGACACGCCAAAATCACCTGCCGGGTATTCCAGAACCACCTGGCGGACACTACGGAATCCCCTGCCGGGCATGCCGGAACCACCACTCAGACGTGCCAGAACCATGTGGCGGAAAGTCTGGAATCACCTGTTGGGCATGCGCAACCACCTCTGAGACGTACCAGAACCACATGCCGTGCAGGCTGGAACCACCTACCGGACAGACCGGAATCACCTTTCGGGCATGCCGGAACCACCTGTCAGATGTGCCAGAAGCACGTGATGGAGACGCCGGAAGCACCTGCCGAGCATGCCGGAGCCACCTGCTCGACTCGCCAGAAACACCTGCCGGACACGCCAAAAGCACCTGCCGGGTACGCCAGAACCACCTGGCGGACACTCCGAAATCACCTGTCGCGCATCCCGGGACCACCTCTCAGACGTGCTGGAAGCACGTGCCGGACACGCCGGAATCACCTACCGGACAGACCGGAAGCACCTGCCGAGCACGCTGGAGCCACCTGCCGGACAGGCCAATATCAACTGCTGGCTATGCCAGAACCACCTGGGGGACGGTCCGGAATCACCTGCCAGCCATGGCGGAACCACCTCTCAGACGTACCAGAACCACCTGCCGGAGAAGCTGGAAACATGTCCTGGACAGTCTGGAACCACCTGCCGGCCAAGCCTGAACCACCTGCCAAGCACAACGGAACAACCTGCCAGACACGCCAAAATCACCTGCGTGTTATGCCAGAACCACTTGGAGGACTCTCTGGGATGACCTGCCGGGCATGCCGGAACCACGTCTCAGACGTGCCAGAACCATGTGGCGGACAGTCCGGAATCACCTGTTGGGCATGCGCAACCACCTCTGAGACGTACCAGAACCACATGCCGTGCAGGCTGGAACCACCTACCGGACAGACCGGAATCACCTTTCGGGCATGCCGGAACCACCTGTCAGATGTGCCAGAAACACGTGCCGGAGACGCCGGAAGCACCTGCCAAGCACGTTGGAACCACCTGCTCAACTCGCCTGAACCACCTGCCGGACATGCCAAAATCACCTGCCGACTATGCCAGAACCACTTGGCGAACACTCCGGAATCACTTGCCGGGCATGCAGGAACCACCTCCCAGACATGCCAGAACCCCGTGCCAATGACCCCGGAAGCACCAGCCGAGCACGCCGGAACCACCTGCTCGACTCGCCAGAACCACCTGCCGATCACGCAAAAATCACCTGCCGGCTACGCCACAACCAGTTGGGGAACACTTTGGAATCACCTGCCAGGCTTGCTGGAACCACCTGCCGGTCATGCCAAAATCACCTGCCAAGAACGCCAGAACCGCTTGGCGGACACTGCGGAAACACCTGTCGGGCCGGCTGGAACCACATCTCAGACGTGCCAGAAACGTGTTCATGAGATGCTGGAACCACACCCCGAACAGACGGATACCACCTGCCAGAACCGCCTGAACCACCTGCTGAGCACGCCAGAACCACCTGCTCGACTCACCGGTACCACCTCCCTGACACGCCAAAATCAGCTGCTGGGTATGCCAGAACCACTTGGCGGACACTCCGGAATCATCTGCCGGACATGCCGGAACCAGCTCTCAGACACACCAGAACCAAGTGCAGGAGATGCCGGAAGCACCTGCCGAGCATGCCGGAGCCACCTGCTCGACTCGCCAGAAACACCTGCCGGACACGCCAAAATCACCTGCCGGGTATGCCAGAACCACCTGGCGGACACTACGGAATCACCTGCCGCGCATGCCAGAACCACCTCTCAGACGTGCCGTAAGCACGTGCCAGACACGCCGGAAACACCTACCGGACAGACTGGAACCACCTGCCAAGAGCGCCAGAGCCACCTGTTCGACTCGCCGGAACCACCTGCCGGACAGGCCAATATCAACTGCTGGCTATGCCAAAAACACCTGGGGGACAGTCCGGGATCACCTGCCAGCCGTGGCGGAACCACCTCTCAGAAGTACCAGAACCACCTGCCGGAGAAGCTGGAAACACGTCCTGGACAGACTGGAACCACGTGACGGCCATGCCTGAACCACCTGCAGAGCACGGCGGAACCACCTGCCGGACACGCCAAAATCACCTGCGGGCTACGCCAGAACCACTTGGACGACTCTCCGAAATGACCTGCCGGGCATGTTGGAACCACCTCTCAGATGTGCCAGAACCATGTGGCGGACAGTCCGGAATCACCTGTTGGGCATGCGCAACCACCTCTGAGACGTACCAGAACCACATGCCGTGCAGGCTGGAACCACCTACCGGACAGACCGGAATCACCTTTCGGGCATGCCGGAACCACCTGTCAGATGTGCCAGAAACACGTGCCGGAGACGCCGGAAGCACCAGCCGAGCACGCCGGAACCACCTGCTCAACTCGCCTGAACCACCTGCCGGACACGCCAAAATCACCTGCCCGCTACACCAGCACCACTTCGGGGACAAGCCGGAATCACGTGAGGGGCATGCCGGCACAGCCTCTCAGACTGAACCTCGTGCCGGACACCACAGAACCACCTGCCGGACAGACCGGAACCACCTGCCGGACACGCAGGAACCACAGGTTCGACCCGCAGGAACGACCGCTGGACATGCAAAATCACCTGCCGGCTATGCCGGAAACACTTGGCGAACACTCCGGAATCACCTGCCGGGCATGCCGGAACCACCTCTCAGATATGCCAGAACCACGTGCCAATGACCCCGGAAGCACCTGCCGAGCACGCCGGAACCACCTGCTCGACTTGCCAGAACCACCTGCCGGACAGGCAAAAATCACCTGCCGGCTACGCCACAACCAGTTGGGGAACACTTCGGAATCACCTGCCGGGCTTGCTGGAACCACCTGCCGGTCATGCCAAAATCACCTGCCAACTACGCCAGTACCACTTGGCGGACACTGTGGAAACACCTGTCGGGCCGGCCGGAACCACATCTCAGATGTGCCAGAACCATGTGCATGAGATGCTGGAACCACACCCCGAACAGACGGATACCACCTGCCAGAACCGCCTGAACCACCTGCTGAGCACGCCGGAACCACCTGCTCGACTCGCCGGAACCACCTACCTGACATGCCCAAATCACCAGCCGGGTATGCCAGAACCACTTGGCGGACACTCCGGAATCATCTGCCGGACATGCCGGAACCAGCTCTCAGACACAACAGAACCAAGTGCCGGAGACGCCGGAAGCACCTGCCGAGCATGCCGGAGCCACCTGCTCGACTCGCCAGAAACACCTGCCGGACACGCCAAAATCACCTGCCGGGTATGCCAGAACCACCTGGCGGACACTACGGAATCACCTGCCGCGCATGCCGGAACCACCTCTCAGACGTGCCGGAAGCACGTGCCAGACACGCCGGAAACACCTACCGGACAGACCGGAACCACCTGCCAAGAACGCCGGAGCCACCTGTTCGACTCGCTGGAACCACCTGGCGGACAGGCCAATATCAACTGCTGGCTATGCCAGAACCACCTGGGGGACAGTCCGGGATCACCTGCCAGCCATGGCGGAACCACCTCTCAGACGTACCAGAACCACCTGCCGGAGAAGCTGGAAACACGTCCTGGACAGACTGGAACCACGTGACGGCCATGCCTGAACCACCTGCAGAGCACGGCGGAACCACCTGCCGGACACGCCAAAATCACCTGGGGGCTACGCCAGAACCACTTGGACGACTCTCCGAAATGACCTGCCGGGCATGTTGGAAACACCTCTCGGACGTGCAAGAAGCACGTGGCGCACAGTCCGGAATCACCTGTTGGGCATACGCAACCACCTCTGAGACGTACCAGAACCACGTGCCGTGCACGCCGGAACCACCTACCGGACAGACCGGAATAAACTTTCGGGCATTCCGGAACCACCAGTCAGATGTGCCAGAAACACGTGCCGGAGACGCCGGAAGCACCTGCCAAGCACGTTGGAACCACCTGCTCAACTCGCCTGGACCACCTGCCGGACATGCCAAAATCACCTGCCGACTATGCCAGAACCACTTGGCGAACACTCCGGAATCACTTGCCGGGCATGCAGGAACCACCTCTCAGACATGCCAGAACCCCGTGCCAATGACCCCGGAAGCACCAGCCGAGCACGCCGGAACCACCTGCTCGACTCGCCAGAACCACCTGCCGATCACGCAAAAATCACCTGCCGGCTACGCCACAACCAGTTGGTGAACACTTTGGAATCACCTGCCAGGCTTGCTGGAACCACCTGCCAGTCATGCCAAAATCACCTGCCAACTACGCCAGAACCCCTTGGCGGACACTGCGGAAACACCTGTCGGGCCGGCTGGAACCACATGTCAGACGTGCCAGAAACGTGTTCATGAGATGCTGGAACCACACCCCGAACAGACGGATACCACCTGCCAGAACCGCCTGAACCACCTGCTGAGCACGCCGGAACCACCTGCTCGACTCACCGGTGCCAGCTCCCTGACACGCCAAAATCACCTGCTGGGTATGCCAGAACCACTTGGCGGACACTCCGGAATCATCTGCCGGACATTCCGGAACCAGCTCTCAGACACACCAGAACCAAGTGCCGGAGACGCCGGAAGCACCTGCCGAGCATGCCGGAGCCACCTGCTCGACTCGCCAGAAACACCTGCCGGACACGGCAAAATCACCTGTCGGGTATGCCAGAACAACCTGTCGGACACTACGGAATCACCTGCCGCGCATGCCGGAACCACCTCTCGGACGTGACAGAAGCACGTGCCAGACACGCAGGAAACACCTACCGGACAGACCGGAACCACCTGCCAAGAACGCCAGAGGAACCTGTTCGACTCGCTGGAACCACCTGCCGGACAGGCCAATATCAACTGCTGGCTATGCCAGAACCACCTGGGGGACGGTCCGGAATCACCTGCCAGCCATGGCGGAACCACCTCTCAGACGTACCAGAACCACCTGCCGGAGAAGCTGGAAACACGTCCTGGACAGTCTGGAACCACCTGCCGGCCAAGCCTGAACCACCTGCCAAGCACAACGGAACAACCTGCCAGACACGCCAAAATCACCTGCGTGTTATGCCAGAACCACTTGGAGGACTCTCTGGGATGACCTGCCGGGCATGCCGGAACCACCTCTCAGACGTGCCAGAATCATGTGGCGGACAGTCCGGAATCACCTGTTGGGCATACGCAACCACCCTGACACGTACCAGAACCACGTGCCGTGCACGCCGGAACCACCTACCGGACAGACCGGAATCAACTTTTGGGCATGCCGGAACCACCAGTCAGATGTGCCAGAAACACGTGCCGGAGACACCGGAAGCACCTGCCGAGAACGTCGCAACCACCTGCTCAACTCGCCTGAACCACCTGCCGGACACGCCAAAATCACCTGCCCGCTACACCAGCACCACTTCGGGGACAAGCCGGAATCACGTGAGGGGCATGCCGGCACAGCCTCTCAGACTGAACCACATGCCGGACACCACAGAACCACCTGCCGGACAGACCGGAACCACCTGCCGGACACGCCGGAACCACCGGCTCGACCCGCCGGAACGACCGCTGGACATGCAAAATCACCTGCCGGCTACGCCGGAAACACTTGGCGAAGACGCCAGAATCACCTGCCGGGCAATCCGGAACCACCTCTCAGATATGCCAGAACCACGTGCCAATGACCCCGGAAGCACCTGCCGAGCACGCCGGAACCACGTGCTCGACTCGCCAGAACCACCTGCCGGACACGCAAAAATCACCTGCCGGCTACGCCACAACCTGTTGGGGAACACTTTGGAATCACCACCCAGGCTTGCTGGAACCACCTGCCGGTCATTCCAAAATCCCCTGCCAACGACGCCAGTACCACTTGGCGGACACTGTGGAAACACCTGTCGGGCCGGCCGGAACCACATCTCAGACGTGCCAGAACCATGTGCATGAGATGCTGGAACCACACCCCGAACAGAAGGAAAACACCTGCCAGACCCGTCTGAACAACGTGCCGAGCACGCCGGAGCCACCTGCTCGACTCGCCGGAACCACCTACCTGACATGCCCAAATCACCAGCCGGGTATGCCAGAACCACTTGGCGGACACTCCGGAATCATTTGCCGGACATGCCGGAACCAGCTCTCAGACACACCAGAACCACGTGCCGGAGACGCCGGAAGCACCTGCCGAGCATGCCGGAGCCACCTGCTCGACTCGCCAGAAACACCTGCCGGAGACGCCAAAATCACCTGCCGGGTACGCCAGAACCACCTGGCGGACACTCCGAAATCACCTGGCGCGCATGCCGCAACCACCTCTCAGACGTGCCGGAAGCACGTGCCGGACACGCCGGAATCACCTACCGGACAGACCGGAACCACCTGCCGAGCACGCCGGAGCCACCTGTTCGACTCGCTGGAACCACCTGCCGGACAGGCCAATATCAACTGCTGGCTATGCCAGAACCACCTGGGGGACGGTCCGGAATCACCTGCCAGCCATGGCGGAACCACCTCTCAGACGTTCCAGAACCACCTGCCGGAGAAGCTGGAAACACGTCCTGGACAGTCTGGAACCACCTGCCGTCCAAGCCTGAACCACCTGCCAAGAACAACTGAACAACCTGTTAGACACGCCAAAATCTCCTGCGTGTTATGCCAGAACCACTTGGAGGACTCTCTGGGATGACCTGCCGGGCATGCCGGAACCACCTCTCAGACGTGCCAGAACCATGTGGCGGACAGTCCGGAATCACCTGTTGGGCATGCGCAACCACCTCTGAGACGTACCAGAACCACATGCCGTGCAGGCTGGAACCACCTACCGGACAGACCGGAATCACCTTTCGGGCATGCTGGAACCACCTGTCAGATGTGCCAGAAACACGTGCCGGAGACGCCGGAAGCACCTGCCAAGCACGTTGGAACCACCTGCTCAACTCGCCTGAACCACCTGCCGGACATGCCAAAATCACCTGCCGACTATGCCAGAACCACTTGGCGGACACTCCGAGATCACCTGTCGCGCATGCCGGAACCACCTCTCGGACGTGACAGAAGCTCGTGCCAGACACGCCGGAAACACCTACCGGACAGACCGGAACCACCTGCCAAGAACGCCGGAGCCACCTGTTCGACTCGCTGGAACCACCTGCCGGACAGGCCAATATCAACTTCTGGCTATGTCAGAACCACCTGGGGGACAGTCCGGGATCGCCTGCCAGCCATGGCGGAACCACCTGTCAGACGTACCAGAACCACCTGCCGGAGAAGCTGGAAACACGTCCTGGACAGACTGGAACCACGTGACGGCCATGCCTGAAACACATGCCGAGCACGGCGGAACCACCTGCCGGACACGCCAAACTCACCTTCGGGCTACGCCACAACCACTTGGACGACTCTCCGAAATGACCTGCCGGGCATGTTGGAACCACCTCTCAGACGTGCCAGAAGCACGTGGCGGACAGTCCGGAATCACCTGTTGGGCATACGCAACAACCTCTGACACGTACCAGAACCACGTGCCGGGCACGCCGGAACCACCTACCGGACAGACCGGAATCAACTTTTGGGCATGCCGGAACCACCAGTCAGATGTGCCAGAAACACGTGCCGGAGACGCCGGCAGCACCTGCCGAGCACGTCGCAACCACCTGCTCAACTCGCCTGAACCACCTGCCGGACACGCCAAAATCACCTGCCCGCTACACCAGCACCACTTCGGGGACAAGCCGGAAACACTTGAGGGGCATGCCGGCACAGCCTCTCAGACTGAACCTCGTGCCGGACACCACAGAACCACCTGCCGGACAGACCGGAACCACCTGACGGACACGCCGGAACCACCGGCTCGACCCGCCGGAACGACCGCTGGACATGCAAAATCACCTGCCGGCTACGCCGGAAACACTTGGCGAACACTCCGGAATCACCTGCCAGGCATGCCGGAACCACCTCTCAGATATGCCAGAACCACGTGCCAATGACCCCGGAAGCACCTGCCGAGCACGCCGGAACCACCTGCTCGACTCGCCAGAACCACATGCCGGACACGCAAAAATCACCTGCCAGCTACGCCACAACCAGTTGGGGAACACTTTGGAATCACCTGCCGGGCTTGCTGGAACCACCTGCCGGTCATGCCAAAATCACCTGCCAACTACGCCAGTACCACTTGGCGGACACTGTGGAAACACCTGTCGGGCCGGCCGGAACCACATCTCAGACGTGCCAGAACCATGTGCATGAGATGCTGGAACCACAGCCCGAACAGATGGAAAACACCTGCCAGACCCGTCTGAACAACCTGCCGAGCACGCCGGAGCGACCTGCTCGACTCGCCGGAACCACCTACCTGACATGCCCAAATCACCAGCCGGGTATGCCAGAACCACTTGGCGGACACTCTGGAATCATCTGCCGGACATGCCGGAACCAGCTCTCAGACACACCAGAACCACGTGCCGGAGACGCCGGAAGCACCTGCCGAGCATGCCGGAGCCACCTGCTCGACTCGCCAGAAACACCTGCCGGACACGCCAAAATCACATGCCGGGTACGCCAGAATCACCTGGCGGACACTCCGAGATCACCTGTCGCGCATGCCGGAACCACTTCTCAGACGTGCCGGAAACGTTGGAATCACCTACCGGACAGACCGCAACCACCTGCCAAGAACTCCGGAGCCACCTGTTCGACTCGCTGGAACCACCTGCCTGACAGGCCAATATCAACTGCTGGCTATGCCAAAACCACCTGGGGGACGGTCCGGAATCACCTGCCAGCCATGGCGGAACCACCTCTCAGACGTACCAGAACCGCCTCCCGGAGAACCTGGAAACACGTCCTGGACAGTCTGGAACCACCTGCCGGCCAAGCCTGAACCACCTGCCAAGCACAACGGAACAACCTGCCAGACACGCCAAAATCACCTGCGTGTTATGCCAGAACCACTTGGAGGACTCTCTGGGATGACCTGCCGGGCATGCCGGAACCACCTCTAAGACGTGCCAGAAGCACGTGGCGGACAGTCCGGAATCACCTGTTGGGCATGCGCAACCACCTCTGAGACGTACCAGAACCACATGCCGTGCAGGATGGAACCACCTACCGGACATACCGGAATCACCTTTCGGGCATGCCGGAACCACCTGTCAGATGTGCCAGAAACACGTGCCGGAGACGCCGGAAGCACCTGCCAAGCACGTTGGAACCACCTGCTCAACTCGCCTGAACCACCTGCCGGACATGCCAAAATCACCTGCCGACTATGCCAGAACCACTTGGCGAACACTCCGGAATCACTTGCCGGGCATGCAGGAACCACCTCTCAGACATGCCAGAACCCCGTGCCAATGACCCCGGAAGCACCAGCCGAGCACGCCGGAACCACCTGCTCGACTCGCCAGAACCACCTGCCGATCACGCAAAAATCACCTGCCGGCTACGCCACAACCAGTTGGTGAACACTTTGGAATTACCTGCCAGGCTTGCTGGAACCACCTGCCAGTCATGCCAAAATCACCTGCCAACTACGCCAGAACCCCTTGGCGGACACTGCGGAAACACCTGTCGGGCCGGCTGGAACCACATCTCAGACGTGCCAGAAACGTGTTCATGAGATGCTGGAACCACACCCCGAACAGACGGATACCACCTGCCAGAACCGCCTGAACCACCTGCTGAGCACGCCGGAACCACCTGCTCGACTCACCGGTGCCACCTCCCTGACACGCCAAAATCACCAGCTGGGTATGCCAGAACCACTTGGCGGACACTCCGGAATCATCTGCCGGACATTCCGGAACCAGCTCTCAGACACACCAGAACCAAGTGCCGGAGACGCCGGAAGCACCTGCCGAGCATGCCGGAGCCACCTGCTCGACTCGCCAGAAACACCTGCCGGACACGCCAAAATCACCTGTCGGGTATGCCAGAACCACCTGGCGGACACTACGAAATCACCTGTCGCGCATGCCGGAACCACCACTCAGACGTGCCGGAGGCACGTGCCGGACACGCCGGAATCACCTACCGGACAGACCGGAACCACCTGCCTGGCACGCCGGAGCCACCTGTTCGACTCGCTGGAACCACCTGCCGGACAGGCCAATATCAACTGCTGGCTATGCCAGAACCACCTGGGGGACGGTCCGGAATCACCTGCCAGCCATGGCGGAACCACCTCTCAGACGTACCAGAACCACCTGCCGGAGAAGCTGGAAACACGTCCTGGACAGACTGGAACCACGTGACGGCCATGCCTGAACCACCTGCCGAGCACGGCGGAACCACCTGCCGGACACGCCAAAATCACCTGCGGGCTACGCCAGAACCACTTGGACGACTCTCCGAAATGACCTGCCGTGCATGTTGGAACCACCTCTCAGACGTGCCAGAAGCACGTGGCGGACAGTCCGGAATCACCTGTTGGGCATACGCAACCACCTCTGAGACGTACCAGAACCACGTGCCGTGCACGCCGGAACCACCTACCGGACAGACCGGAATCAACTTTTGGGCATGCCGGAACCACCAGTCAGATGTGCCAGAAACACGTGCCGGAGACGCCGGAAGCACCTGCCGAGCACATCGCAACCACCTGCTCAACTCGCCTGAACCACCTGCCGCACACGCCAAAATCACCTGCCCGCTACACCAGCACCACTTCGCGGACAAGCCGGAATCACGTGAGGGGCATGCCGGCACAGCCTCTCAGACTGAACCTCGTGCCGGACACCACAGAACCACCTGCCGGACAGACCGGAACGACCTGCCGGACACTCCGGAACCACCGGCTCGACCCGCCGGAACGACCGCTGGACATGCAAAATCACCTGCCGGCTACGCCGGAAACACTTGGCGAACACTCCGGAATCACCTGCCGGGCATGCCGGAACCACCTCTCAGATATGCCAGAACCACGTGCCAATGACCCCGGAAGCACCTGCCGAGCACGCCGGAACCACCTGCTCGACTCGCCAGAACCACCTGCCAGACACGCAAAAATGACCTGCCGGCTACGCCACAACCAGTTGGGGAACACTTCGGAATCACCTGCCGGGCTTGCTGGAACCACCTGCTGGTCATGCCAAAATCACCTGCCAACTACGCCAGTACCACTTGGCGGGCACTGTGGAAACACCTGTCGGGCCGGCCGGAACCACATCTCAGACGTGCCAGAACCATGTGCATGAGATGCTGGAACCACACCCCGAACAGACGGAAAACACCTGCCAGACTCGTCTGAACAACCTCCCGAGCTCGCCGGAGCCACCTGCTCGACTCGCCGGAACCACCTACCTGACATGCCCAAATCACCAGCCGGGTGTGCCAGAACCACTTGGCGGACACTCCGGAATCATCTGCCGGACATGCCGGAACCAGCTCTCAGACACACCAGAACCACGTGCCGGAGATGCCGGAAGCGCCTGCCGAGCATGCCGGAGCCACCTGCTCGACTCGCCAGAAACACCTGCCGGACACGCCAAAATCACCTGCCGGGTATGCGAGAACCACCCGGCGGACACTCCGAAACCTCCTGTGGCGCATGCCGGAAACACCACTCAGACGTGCCGGAAGCACGTGCCGGACACGCCGGAATCACCTACCGGACAGACCGGAACCACCTGCCGAGCACGCCGGAGCCACCTGTTCGACTCGCTGGAACCAACTGCCGGACAGGCCAATATCAACTGCTGGCTATGCCAGAACCACCTGGGGGACGGTCCGGAATCACCTGCCAGCCATGGCGGAACCACCTCTCAGACGTACCAGAACCACCTGCCGGAGAAGCTGGAAACACGTCCTGGACAGTCTGGAACCACCTGCCGGCCAAGCCTGAACCACCTGCCAAGCACAACGGAACAACCTGCCAGACACGCCAAAATCACCTGCGTGTTATGCCAGAACCACTTGGAGGACTCTCTGGGATGACCTGCCGGGCATGCCGGAACCCCCTCTCAGATGTGCCAGAACCATGTGGCGGACAGTCCCGAATCACCTGTTGGGCATGCGCAACCACCTCTGAGACGTACCAGAACCACATGCCGTGCAGGCTGGAACCACCTACCGGACAGACCGGAATCACCTTTCGGGCATGCCGGAACCACCTGTCAGATGTGCCAGAATCACGTGCCGGAGACGCCGGAAGCACCTGCCAAGCACGTTGGAACCACCTGCTCAACTCGCCTGAACCACCTGCCGGACATGCCAAAATCACCTGCCGACTATGCCAGAGCCACTTGGCGAACACTCCGGAATCACTTGCCGGGCATGCAGGAACCACCTCTCAGACATGCCAGAACCCCGTGCCAATGACCCCGGAAGCACCAGCCGAGCACGCTGGAACCACCTGCTCGACTCGCCAGAACCACCTGCCGATCACGCAAAAATCACCTGCCGGCTACGCCACAACCAGTTGGTGAACACTTTGGAATCACCTGCCAGGCTTGCTGGAACCACCTGCCGGTCATGCCAAAATCACCTGCCAAGAACGCCAGAACCGCTTGGCGGACACTGCGGAAACACCTGTCGGGCCGGCCGGAACCACATCTCAGACGTGCCAGAAACGTGTTCATGAGATGCTGGAACCACACCCCGAACAGACGGATACCACCTGCCAGAACCGCCTGAACCACCTGCGGAGCACGCCGGAACCACCTGCTCGACTCACCGGTAACACCTCCCTGACACGCCAAAATCACCTGCTGGGTATGCCAGAACCACTTGGCGGACACTCCGGAATCATCTGCCGGACATGCCGGAACCAGCTCTCAGACACACCAGAACCAAGTGCCGGAGACGCCGGAAGCACCTGCCGAGCATGCCGGAGCCACCTGCTCGACTCGCCAGAAACACCTGCCGGACACGCCAAAATCACCTGCCGGGTATGCCAGAACCACCTGGCGGACACTACGGAATCACCTGCCGCGCATGCCGGAACCACCTCTCAGACGTGCCGGAAGCACGTGCCAGACACGCCGGAAACACCTACCGGACAGACCGGAACCACCTGCCAAGAACGCCGGAGCCACCTGTTCGACTCGCGGGAACCACCTGCCGGACAGGCCAATATCAACTGCTGGCTATGCCAGAACCACCTGGGGGACAGTCCGGGATCACCTGCCAGCCATGGCGGAACCACCTCTCACACGTACCAGAACCACCTGCCGGAGAAGCTGGAAACACGTCCTGGACAGACTCGAACGACGTGACGGCCATGCCTGAACCACCTGCCGAGCACGGCGGAACCACCTGCCGGACACGCCAAAATCACCTGCGGGCTACGCCAGAACCACTTGGACGACTCTCCGAAATGACCTGCCGTGCATGTTGGAACCAGCTCTCAGACGTGCCAGAAGCACGTGGCAGACAGTCCGGAATCACCTGTTGGGCATACGCAACCACCTCTGACACGTACCAGAACCATGTGCCCTGCACGCCGGAACCACCTACCGGACAGACCGGAATCAACTTTTGGGCATGCCGGAACCACCAGTCAGATGTGCCAGAAACACGTGCCGGAGACGCCGGAAGCACCTGCCGAGCACGTCGCAACCACCTGCTCAACTCGCCTGAACCACCTGCCGGACACGCCAAAATCACCTGCCCGCTACACCAGCACCACTTCGGGGACAAGCCGGAATCACGTGAGGGGCATGCCGGCACAGCCTCTCAGACTGAACCTCGTGCCGGACACCACAGAACCACCTGCCGGACAGACCGGAACCACCTGCCGGACACGCCGGAACCACCGGCTCGACCCGCCGGAACGACCGCTGGACATGCAAAATCACCTGCCGGCTACGCCGGAAACACTTGGCGAACACTCCGGAATCACCTGCCGGGCATGCCGGAGCCACCTCTCAGATATGCCAGAACCACGTGCCAATGACCCCGGAAGCTCCTGCCGAGCACACCGGAACCACCTGCTCGACTCGCCAGAACCACCTGCCGGACACGCAAAAATCACCTGCCGGCTACGCCACAACCAGTTGGGGAACACTTCGGAATCACCTGCCGGGCTTGCTGGAACCACCTGCCGGTCATGCCAAAATCACCTGCCAACTACGCCAGTACCACATGGCGGACACTGTGGAAACACCTGTCGGGCCGGCCGGAACCACATCTCAGACGTTCCAGAACCATGTGCATGAGATGCTGGAACCACACCCCGAACAGACGGAAAACACCTGCCAGACCCGTCTGAACAACCTGCTGAGCACGCCGGAACCACCTGCTCGACTCAGCGGTAACACATCCCTGACACGCCAAAATCACCTGCTGGGTATGCCAGAACCATTTGGCGGACACTCCGGAATCATCTGCCGGACATGCCGGAACCAGCTCTCAGACACACCAGAACCACGTGCCGGAGACGCCGGAAGCACCTGCCGAGCATGCCGAAGCCACCTGCTCGACTCGCCAGAAACGCCTGCCGGACACGCCAAAATCACCTGCCGGGTATGCCAGAACCACCTGGCGGACACCACGGAATCACCCGCCGCGCATGCCGGAACCACCTCTCAGACGTGCCGGAAGCACGTGCCAGACACGCCGGAAACACCTACCGGACAGACCGGAACCACCTGCCAAGAACGCCGGAGCCACCTGTTCGACTCGCGGGAACCACCTGCCGGACAGGCCAATATCAACTGCTGGCTATGCCAGAACCACCTGGGGGACAGTCCGGGATCACCTGCCAGCTATGGCGGAACCACCTCTCACACGTACCAGAACCACCTGCCGGAGAAGCTGGAAACACGTCCTGGACAGACTGGAACCACGTGACGGCCATGCCTGAACCACCTGCCGAGCACGGCGGAACCACCTGCCGGACACGCCAAAATCACCTGCGGGCTACGCCAGAACCACTTGGACGACTCTCCGAAATGACCTGCCGGGCATGTTGGAACCACCTCTCAGACGTGCTAGAAGCACGTGGCGGACAGTCCGGAATCACCTGTTGGGCATACGCAACCACCTCTGACCGTACCAGAACCACGTGCCGTGCACGCCGGAACCACCTACCAGACAGACCGGAATCAACTTTTGGGCATGCCGGAACCACCAGTCAGATGTGCCAGAAACACGTGCCGGAGACGCCGGAAGCACCTGCCGAGCACGTCGCAACCACCTGCTCAACTCGCCTGAACCACCTGCCGGACACGCCAAAATCACCTGCCCGCTACACCAGCACCACTTCGGGGACAAGCCGGAATCACGTGAGGGGCATGCCGGCACAGCCTCTCAGACTGAACCTCGTGCCGGACACCACAGAACCACCTGCCGGACAGACCGGAACCACCTGCCGGACACGCCGGAACCACCGGCTTGACCCGCCGGAACGACCGCTGGACATGCAAAATCACCTGCCGGCTACGCCAGAAACACTTGGCGAACACTCCGGAATCACCTGCCGGGCATGCCGGAGCCACCTCTCAGATATGCCAGAACCACGTGCCAATGACCCCGGAAGCTCCTGCCGAGCACGCCGGAACCACCTGCTCGACTCGCCAGAACCACCTGCCGGACACGCAAAAATCACCTGCCGGCTACGCCACAACCAGTTGGGGAACACTTCGGAATCACCTGCCGGGCTTGCTGGAACCACCTGCCGGTCATGCCAAAATCACCTGCCAACTACGCCAGTACCACTTGGCGGACACTGTGGAAACACCTGTCGGGCCGGCCGGAACCACATCTCAGACGTGCCAGAACCATGTGCATGAGATGCTGGAACCACACCCCGAACAGACGGAAAACACCTGCCAGACCCGTCTGAACAACCTGCCGAGCACGCCGGAGCCACCTGCTCGACTCGCCGGAACCACCTACCTGACATGCCCAAATCACCAGCCGGGTATGCCAGAACCACTTGGCGGACACTCCGGAATCATCTGCCGGACATGCCGGAACCAGCTCTCAGACACACCAGAACCACGTGCCGGAGATGCCGGAAGCGCCTGCCGAGCATGCCGGAGCCACCTGCTCGACTCGCCAGAAACACTTACCGGACACGCCAAAATCACCTGCCGGTTATGCCAGAACCACCCGGCGGACACTACGGAATCACCTGCCGCGCATGCCGGAACCACCTCTCAGACGTGCCGCAAGCACGTGCCAGACACGCCGGAAACACCTACCGGACAGACCGGAACCACCTGCCAAGAACGCCGGAGCCACCTGTTCGACTCGCTGGAACCACCTGCCGGACAGGCCAATATCAACTGCTGGCTAAGCCAGAACCACCTGGGGGACAGTCCGGGATCACCTGCCAGCCATGGCGGAACCACCTCTCACACGTACCAGAACCACCTGCCGGAGAAGCTGGAAACACGTCCTGGACAGACTGGAACCACGTGACGGCCATGCCTGAACCACCTGCCGAGCACGGCGGAACCACCTGCCGGACACGCCAAAATCACCTGCGGGCTACGCCAGAACCACTTGGACGACTCTCCGAAATGACCTGCCGGGCATGTTGGAACCACCTCTCAGACGTGCCAGAAGCACGTGGCGGACAGTCCGGAATCACCTGTTGGGCATACGCAACCACCTCTGACCGTACCAGAACCACGTGCCGTGCACGCCGGAACCACCTACCAGACAGACCGGAATCAACTTTTGGGCATGCCGGAACCTCCAGTCAGATGTGCCAGAAACACGTGCCGGAGACGCCGGAAGCACCTGCCGAGCACGTCGCAACCACCTGCTCAACTCGCCTGAACCACCTGCCGGACACGCCAAAATCACCTGCCCGCTACACCAGCACCACTTCGGGGACAAGCCGGAATCACGTGAGGGGCATGCCGGCACAGCCTCTCAGACTGAACCTCGTGCCGGACACCACAGAACCACCTGCCGGACAGACCGGAACCACCTGCCGGACACGCCGGAACCACCGGCTCGACCCGCCGGAACGACCGCTGGACATGCAAAATCACCTGCCGGCTACGCCGGAAACACTTGGCGAACACTCCGGAATCACCTGCCGGGCATGCCGGAGCCACCTCTCAGATATGCCAGAACCACGTGCCAATGACCCCGGAAGCTCCAGCCGAGCACGCCGGAACCACCTGCTCGACTCGCCAGAACCACCTGCCGGACACGCAAAAATCACCTGCCGGCTACGCCACAACCAGTTGGGGAACACTTCGGAATCACCTGCCGGGCTTGCTGGAACCACCTGCCGGTCATGCCAAAATCACCTGCCAACTACGCCAGTACCACTTGGCGGACACTGTGGAAAAACCTGTCGGGCCGGCCGGAACCACATCTCAGACGTGCCAGAACCATGTGCATGAGATGCTGGAACCACACCCCGAACAGACGGAAAACACCTGCCAGACCCGTCTGAACAACCTGCCGAGCACGCCGGAGCCACCTGCTCGACTCGGCGGAACCACCTACCTGACATGCCCAAATCACCAGCCGGGTATGCCAGAACCACTTGGCGGACACTCCGGAATCATCTGCCGGACATGCCGGAACCAGCTCTCAGACACACCAGAACCACGTGCCGGAGATGCCGGAAGCACCAGCCGAGCATGCCGGAGCCACGTGCTCGACTCGCCAGAAACACCTGCCGGACACGCCAAAATCACCTGCCGGGTATGCCAGAACCACCCGGCGGACACTCCGAAACCACCTGTCGCGCATGCCGGAACCACCTCTCAGACGTGCCGGAAGCACGTGCCAGACACGCCGGAATCACCTACCGGACAGACCGGAACCACCTGCCGAGCACGCCGGAGCCACCTGTTCGACTCGCTGGAACCACCTGCCGGACAGGCCAATATCAACTGCTGGCTATGCCAGAACCACCTGGGGGACGGTCTGGAATCACCTGCCAGCCATGGCGGAACCACCTCTCAGACGTACCAGAACCACCTGCCGGAGAAGCTGGAAACACGTCCTGGACAGTCTGGAACCACCTGCCGGCCAAGCCTGAACCACCTGCCAAGCACAACGGAACAACCTGCCAGACACGCCAAAATCACCTGCGTGTTATGCCAGAACCACTTGGAGGACTCTCTGGGATGACCTGCCGGGCATGCCGGAACCACCTCTCAGACGTGCCAGAACCATGTGGCGGACAGTCCGGAATCACCTGTTGGGCATGCACAACCACCTCTGAGACGTACCAGAACCACATGCCGTGCAGGCTGGAACCACCTACCGGACAGACCGGAATCACCTTTCGGGCATGCCGGAACCACCTGTCAGATGTGCCAGAAACACGTGCCGGAGACGCCGGAAGCACCTGCCAAGCACGTTGGAACCACCTGCTCAACTCGCCTGAACCACCTGCCGGACATGCCAAAATCACCTGCCGACTATGCCAGAACCACTTGGCGAACACTCCGGAATCACTTGCCGGGCATGCAGGAACCACCTCTCAGACATGCCAGAACCCTGTGCCAATGACCACGGAAGCACCAGCTGAGCACGCCGGAACCACCTGCTCGACTCGCCAGAACCACCTGCCGATCACGAAAAAATCACCTGCCGGCTACGCCACAACCAGTTGGTGAACACTTTGGAATCGCCTGCCAGGCTTGCTGGAACCACCTGCCGGTCAGGACAAAATCACCTGCCAAGTACGCCAGAACCCCTTGGCGGACACTGCGGAAACACCTGTCGGGCCGGCCGGAACCACATCTCAGACGTGCCAGAAACGTGTTCATGAGATGCTGGAACCACACCCCGAACAGACGGATACCACCTGCCAGAACCGCCTGAACCACCTGCTGAGCACGCCGGAACCACCTGCTCGACTCACCGGTAACACCTCCCTGACACGCCAAAATCACCTGCTGGGTATGCCAGAACCACTTGGCGGACACTCCGGAATCATCTGCCGGACATGCCGGAACCAGCTCTCAGACACACCAGAACCAAGTGCCGGAGACGCCGGAAGCACCTGCCGAGCATGCCGGAGCCACCTGCTCGACTCGCCAGAAACGCCTGCCGGACACGCCAAAATCACCTGCCGGGTTTGCCAGAACCACCTGTCGGACACCACGGAATCACCTGCCGCGCATGCCGGAACCACCTCTCAGACGTGCCGGAAGCACGTGCCAGACACGCCGGAAACACCTACCGGACAGACCGGAACCACCTGCCAAGAACGCCGGAGCCACCTGTTCGACTCGCTGGAACCACCTGCCGGACAGGCCAATATCAACTGCTGGCTATGCCAGAACCACCTGGGGGACAGTCCGGGATCACCTGCCAGCCATGGTGGAACCACCTCTCAGACGTACCAGAACCACCTGCCGGAGAAGCTGGAAACACGTCCTGGACAGACTGGAACCACGTGACGGCCATGCCTGAACCACCTGCCGAGCACGGCGGAACCACCTGCCGGACACGCCAAAATCACCTGCGGGCTACGCCAGAACCACTTGGACGACTCTCCGAAATGACCTGCCGGGCATGTTGGAACCACCTCTCAGACGTGCCAGAAGCACGTGGCGGAGAGTCCGGAATCACCTGTTGGGCATACGCAACCACCTCTGACCGTACCAGAACCACGTGCCGTGCACGCCGGAACCACCTACCAGACAGACCGGAATCAACTTTTGGGCATGCCGGAACCACCAGTCAGATGTGCCAGAAACACGTGCCGGAGACGCCGGAAGCACCTGCCGAGCACGTCGCAACCACCTGCTCAACTCGCCTGAACCACCTGCCGGACACGCCAAAATCACCTGCCCGCTACACCAGCACCACTTCGGGGACAAGCCGGAATCACGTGAGGGGCATGCCGGCACAGCCTCTCAGACTGAACCTCGTGCCGGACACCACAGAACCACCTGCCGGACAGACCGGAACCACATGCCGGACACGCCGGAACCACCGGCTCGACCCGCCGGAACGACCGCTGGACATGCAAAATCACCTGCCGGCTACGCCGGAAACACTTGGCGAACACTCCGGAATCACCTGCCGGGCATGCCGGAGCCACCTCTCAGATATGCCAGAACCACGTGCCAATGACCCCGGAAGCTCCTGCCGAGCACGCCGGAACCACCTGCTCGACTCGCCAGAACCACCTGCCGGACACGCAAAAATCACCTGCCGGCTACGCCACAACCAGTTGGGGAACACTTCGGAATCACCTGCCGGGCTTGCTGGAACCACCTGCCGGTCATGCCAAAATCACCTGCCAACTACGCCAGTACCACTTGGCGGACACTGTGGAAACACCTGTCGGGCCGGCCGGAACCACATCTCAGACGTGCCAGAACCATGTGCATGAGATGCTGGAACCACACCCCGAACAGACGGAAAACACCTGCCAGACCCGTCTGAACAACCTGCCGAGCACGCCGGAGCCACCTGCTCGACTCGCCGGAACCACCTACCTGACATGCCCAAATCACCAGCCGGGTATGCCAGAACCACTTGGCGGACACTCCGGAATCATCTGCCGGACATGCCGGAACCAGCTCTCAGACACACCAGAACCACGTGCCGGAGATGCCGGAAGCGCCTGCCGAGCATGCCGGAGCCACCTGCTCGACTCGCCAGAAACACCTGCCGGACACGCCAAAATCACCTGCCGGGTATGCGAGAACCACCCGGCGGACACTCCGAAACCTCCTGTGGCGCATGCCGGAAACACCACTCAGACGTGCCGGAAGCACGTGCCGGACACGCCGGAATCACCTACCGGACAGACCGGAACCACCTGCCGAGCACGCCGGAGCCACCTGTTCGACTCGCTGGAACCAACTGCCGGACAGGCCAATATCAACTGCTGACTATGCCAGAACCACCTGGGGGACGGTCCGGAATCACCTGCCAGCCATGGCGGAACCACCTCTCACACGTACCAGAACCACCTGCCGGAGAAGCTGGAAACACGTCCTGGACAGTCTGGAACCACCTGCCGGCCAAGCCTGAACCACCTGCCAAGCACAACGGAACAACCTGCCAGACACGCCAAAATCACCTGCGTGTTATGCCAGAACCACTTGGAGGACTCTCTGGGATGACCTGCCGGGCATGCCGGAACCCCCTCTCAGATGTGCCAGAACCATGTGGCGGACAGTCCCGAATCACCTGTTGGGCATGCGCAACCACCTCTGAGACGTACCAGAACCACATGCCGTGCAGGCTGGAACCACCTACCGGACAGACCGGAATCACCTTTCGGGCATGCCGGAACCACCTGTCAGATGTGCCAGAATCACGTGCCGGAGACGCCGGAAGCACCTGCCAAGCACGTTGGAACCACCTGCTCAACTCGCCTGAACCACCTGCCGGACATGCCAAAATCACCTGCCGACTATGCCAGAGCCACTTGGCGAACACTCCGGAATCACTTGCCGGGCATGCAGGAACCACCTCTCAGACATGCCAGAACCCCGTGCCAATGACCCCGGAAGCACCAGCCGAGCACGCTGGAACCACCTGCTCGACTCGCCAGAACCACCTGCCGATCACGCAAAAATCACCTGCCGGCTACGCCACAACCAGTTGGTGAACACTTTGGAATCACCTGCCAGGCTTGCTGGAACCACCTGCCGGTCATGCCAAAATCACCTGCCAAGAACGCCAGAACCGCTTGGCGGACACTGCGGAAACACCTGTCGGGCCGGCTGGAACCACATCTCAGACGTGCCAGAAACGTGTTCATGAGATGCTGGAACCACACCCCGAACAGACGGATACCACCTGCCAGAACCGCCTGAACCACCTGCGGAGCACGCCGGAACCACCTGCTCGACTCACCGGTAACACCTCCCTGACACGCCAAAATCACCTGCTGGGTATGCCAGAACCACTTGGCGGACACTCCGGAATCATCTGCCGGACATGCCGGAACCAGCTCTCAGACACACCAGAACCAAGTGCCGGAGACGCCGGAAGCACCTGCCGAGCATGCCGGAGCCACCTGCTCGACTCGCCAGAAACACCTGCCGGACACGCCAAAATCACCTGCCGGGTATGCCAGAACCACCTGGCGGACACTACGGAATCACCTGCCGCGCATGCCGGAACCACCTCTCAGACGTGCCGGAAGCACGTGCCAGACACGCCGGAAACACCTACCGGACAGACCGGAACCACCTGCCAAGAACGCCGGAGCCACCTGTTCGACTCGCGGGAACCACCTGCCGGACAGGCCAATATCAACTGCTGGCTATGCCAGAACCACCTGGGGGACAGTCCGGGATCACCTGCCAGCCATGGCGGAACCACCTCTCACACGTACCAGAACCACCTGCCGGAGAAGCTGGAAACACGTCCTGGACAGACTCGAACCACGTGACGGCCATGCCTGAACCACCTGCCGAGCACGGCGGAACCACCTGCCGGACACGCCAAAATCACCTGCGGGCTACGCCAGAACCACTTGGACGACTCTCCGAAATGACCTGCCGTGCATGTTGGAACCACCTCTCAGACGTGCCAGAAGCACGTGGCGGACAGTCCGGAATCACCTGTTGGGCATACGCAACCACCTCTGACACGTACCAGAACCATGTGCCCTGCACGCCGGAACCACCTACCGGACAGACCGGAATCAACTTTTGGGCATGCCGGAACCACCAGTCAGATGTGCCAGAAACACGTGCCGGAGACGCCGGAAGCACCTGCCGAGCACGTCGCAACCACCTGCTCAACTCGCCTGAACCACCTGCCGGACACGCCAAAATCACCTGCCCGCTACACCAGCACCACTTCGGGGACAAGCCGGAATCACGTGAGGGGCATGCCGGCACAGCCTCTCAGACTGAACCTCGTGCCGGACACCACAGAACCACCTGCCGGACAGACCGGAACCACCTGCCGGACACGCCGGAACCACCGGCTCGACCCGCCGGAACGACCGCTGGACATGCAAAATCACCTGCCGGCTACGCCGGAAACACTTGGCGAACACTCCGGAATCACCTGCCGGGCATGCCGGAGCCACCTCTCAGATATGTCAGAACCACGTGCCAATGACCCCGGAAGCTCCTGCCGAGCACGCCGGAACCACCTGCTCGACTCGCCAGAACCACCTGCCGGACACGCAAAAATCACCTGCCGGCTACGCCACAACCAGTTGGGGAACACTTCGGAATCACCTGCCGGGCTTGCTGGAACCACCTGCCGGTCATGCCAAAATCACCTGCCAACTACGCCAGTACCACTTGGCGGACACTGTGGAAACACCTGTCGGGCCGGCCGGAACCACATCTCAGACGTGCCAGAACCATGTGCATGAGATGCTGGAACCACACCCCGAACAGACGGAAAACACCTGCCAGACCCGTCTGAACAACCTGCCGAGCACGCCGGAGCCACCTGCTCGACTCGCCGGAACCACCTACCTGACATGCCCAAATCACCAGCCGGGTATGCCAGAACCACTTGGCGGACACTCCGGAATCATCTGCCGGACATGCCGGAACCAGCTCTCAGACACACCAGAACCACGTGCCGGAGACGCCGGAAGCACCTGCCGAGCATGCCGGAGCCACCTGCTCGACTCGCCAGAAACGCCTGCCGGACACGCCAAAATCACCTGCCGGGTATGCCAGAACCACCTGGCGGACACCACGGAATCACCCGCCGCGCATGCCGGAACCACCTCTCAGACGTGCCGGAAGCACGTGCCAGACACGCCGGAAACACCTACCGGACAGACCGGAACCACCTGCCAAGAACGCCGGAGCCACCTGTTCGACTCGCGGGAACCACCTGCCGGACAGGCCAATATCAACTGCTGGCTATGCCAGAACCACCTGGGGGACAGTCCGGGATCACCTGCCAGCCATGGCGGAACCACCTCTCACACGTACCAGAACCACCTGCCGGAGAAGCTGGAAACACGTCCTGGACAGACTGGAACCACGTGACGGCCATGCCTGAACCACCTGCCGAGCACGGCGGAACCACCTGCCGGACACGCCAAAATCACCTGCGGGCTACGCCAGAACCACTTGGGCGACTCTCCGAAATGACCTGCCGGGCATGTTGGAACCACCTCTCAGACGTGCCAGAAGCACGTGGCGGACAGTCCGGAATCACCTGTTGGGCATACGCAACCACCTCTGACCGTACCAGAACCACGTGCCGTGCACGCCGGAACCACCTACCAGACAGACCGGAATCAACTTTTGGGCATGCCGGAACCACCAGTCAGATGTGCCAGAAACACGTGCCGGAGATGCCGGAAGCACCTGCCGAGCACGTCGCAACCACCTGCTCAACTCGCCTGAACCACCTGCCGGACACGCCAAAATCACCTGCCCGCTACACCAGCACCACTTCGGGGACAAGCCGGAATCACGTGAGGGGCATGCCGGCACAGCCTCTCAGACTGAACCTCGTGCCGGACACCACAGAACCACCTGCCGGACAGACCGGAACCACCTGCCGGACACGCCGGAACCACCGGCTTGACCCGCCGGAACGACCGCTGGACATGCAAAATCACCTGCCGGCTACGCCAGAAACACTTGGCGAACACTCCGGAATCACCTGCCGGGCATGCCGGAGCCACCTCTCAGATATGCCAGAACCACGTGCCAATGACCCCGGAAGCTCCTGCCGAGCACGCCGGAACCACCTGCTCGACTCGCCAGAACCACCTGCCGGACACGCAAAAATCACCTGCCGGCTACGCCACAACCAGTTGGGGAACACTTCGGAATCACCTGCCGGGCTTGCTGGAACCACCTGCCGGTCATGCCAAAATCACCTGCCAACTACGCCAGTACCACTTGGCGGACACTGTGGAAACACCTGTCGGGCCGGCCGGAACCACATCTCAGACGTGCCAGAACCATGTGCATGAGATGCTGGAACCACACCCCGAACAGACGGAAAACACCTGCCAGACCCGTCTGAACAACCTGCCGAGCACGCCGGAGCCACCTGCTCGACTCGCCGGAACCACCTACCTGACATGCCCAAATCACCAGCCGGGTATGCCAGAACCACTTGGCGGACACTCCGGAATCATCTGCCGGACATGCCGGAACCAGCTCTCAGACACACCAGAACCACGTGCCGGAGATGCCGGAAGCGCCTGCCGAGCATGCCGGAGCCACCTGCTCGACTCGCCAGAAACACTTACCGGACACGCCAAAATCACCTGCCGGTTATGCCAGAACCACCCGGCGGACACTACGGAATCACCTGCCGCGCATGCCGGAACCACCTCTCAGACGTGCCGCAAGCACGTGCCAGACACGCCGGAAACACCTACCGGACAGACCGGAACCACCTGCCAAGAACGCCGGAGCCACCTGTTCGACTCGCGGGAACCACCTGCCGGACAGGCCAATATCAACTGCTGGCTATGCCAGAACCACCTGGGGGACAGTCCGGGATCACCTGCCAGCCATGGCGGAACCACCTCTCACACGTACCAGAACCACCTGCCGGAGAAGCTGGAAACACGTCCTGGACAGACTCGAACCACGTGACGGCCATGCCTGAACCACCTGCCGAGCACGGCGGAACCACCTGCCGGACACGCCAAAATCACCTGCGGGCTACGCCAGAACCACTTGGACGACTCTGCGAAATGACCTGCCGTGCATGTTGGAACCACCTCTCAGACGTGCCAGAAGCACGTGGCGGACAGTCCGGAATCACCTGTTGGGCATACGCAACCACCTCTGACACGTACCAGAACCATGTGCCCTGCACGCCGGAACCACCTACCGGACAGACCGGAATCAACTTTTGGGCATGCCGGAACCACCAGTCAGATGTGCCAGAAACACGTGCCGGAGACGCCGGAAGCACCTGCCGAGCACGTCGCAACCACCTGCTCAACTCGCCTGAACCACCTGCCGGACACGCCAAAATCACCTGCCCGCTACACCAGCACCACTTCGGGGACAAGCCGGAATCACGTGAGGGGCATGCCGGCACAGCCTCTCAGACTGAACCTCGTGCCGGACACCACAGAACCACCTGCCGGACAGACCGGAACCACCTGCCGGACACGCCGGAACCACCGGCTCGACCCGCCGGAACGACCGCTGGACATGCAAAATCACCTGCCGGCTACGCCGGAAACACTTGGCGAACACTCCGGAATCACCTGCCGGGCATGCCGGAGCCACCTCTCAGATATGTCAGAACCACGTGCCAATGACCCCGGAAGCTCCTGCCGAGCACGCCGGAACCACCTGCTCGACTCGCCAGAACCACCTGCCGGACACGCAAAAATCACCTGCCGGCTACGCCACAACCAGTTGGGGAACACTTCGGAATCACCTGCCGGGCTTGCTGGAACCACCTGCCGGTCATGCCAAAATCACCTGCCAACTACGCCAGTACCACTTGGCGGACACTGTGGAAACACCTGTCGGGCCGGCCGGAACCACATCTCAGACGTGCCAGAACCATGTGCATGAGATGCTGGAACCACACCCCGAACAGACGGAAAACACCTGCCAGACCCGTCTGAACAACCTGCCGAGCACGCCGGAGCCACCTGCTCGACTCGCCGGAACCACCTACCTGACATGCCCAAATCACCAGCCGGGTATGCCAGAACCACTTGGCGGACACTCCGGAATCATCTGCCGGACATGCCGGAACCAGCTCTCAGACACACCAGAACCACGTGCCGGAGACGCCGGAAGCACCTGCCGAGCATGCCGGAGCCACCTGCTCGACTCGCCAGAAACGCCTGCCGGACACGCCAAAATCACCTGCCGGGTATGCCAGAACCACCTGGCGGACACCACGGAATCACCCGCCGCGCATGCCGGAACCACCTCTCAGACGTGCCGGAAGCACGTGCCAGACACGCCGGAAACACCTACCGGACAGACCGGAACCACCTGCCAAGAACGCCGGAGCCACCTGTTCGACTCGCGGGAACCACCTGCCGGACAGGCCAATATCAACTGCTGGCTATGCCAGAACCACCTGGGGGACAGTCCGGGATCACCTGCCAGCCATGGCGGAACCACCTCTCACACGTACCAGAACCACCTGCCGGAGAAGCTGGAAACACGTCCTGGACAGACTGGAACCACGTGACGGCCATGCCTGAACCACCTGCCGAGCACGGCGGAACCACCTGCCGGACACGCCAAAATCACCTGCGGGCTACGCCAGAACCACTTGGGCGACTCTCCGAAATGACCTGCCGGGCATGTTGGAACCACCTCTCAGACGTGCCAGAAGCACGTGGCGGACAGTCCGGAATCACCTGTTGGGCATACGCAACCACCTCTGACCGTACCAGAACCACGTGCCGTGCACGCCGGAACCACCTACCAGACAGACCGGAATCAACTTTTGGGCATGCCGGAACCACCAGTCAGATGTGCCAGAAACACGTGCCGGAGACGCCGGAAGCACCTGCCGAGCACGTCGCAACCACCTGCTCAACTCGCCTGAACCACCTGCCGGACACGCCAAAATCACCTGCCCGCTACACCAGCACCACTTCGGGGACAAGCCGGAATCACGTGAGGGGCATGCCGGCACAGCCTCTCAGACTGAACCTCGTGCCGGACACCACAGAACCACCTGCCGGACAGACCGGAACCACCTGCCGGACACGCCGGAACCACCGGCTCGACCCGCCGGAACGACCGCTGGACATGCAAAATCACCTGCCGGCTACGCCAGAAACACTTGGCGAACACTCCGGAATCACCTGCCGGGCATGCCGGAGCCACCTCTCAGATATGCCAGAACCACGTGCCAATGACCCCGGAAGCTCCTGCCGAGCACGCCGGAACCACCTGCTCGACTCGCCAGAACCACCTGCCGGACACGCAAAAATCACCTGCCGGCTACGCCACAACCAGTTGGGGAACACTTCGGAATCACCTGCCGGGCTTGCTGGAACCACCTGCCGGTCATGCCAAAATCACCTGCCAACTACGCCAGTACCACTTGGCGGACACTGTGGAAACACCTGTCGGGCCGGCCGGAACCACATCTCAGACGTGCCAGAACCATGTGCATGAGATGCTGGAACCACACCCCGAACAGACGGAAAACACCTGCCAGACCCGTCTGAACAACCTGCCGAGCACGCCGGAGCCACCTGCTCGACTCGCCGGAACCACCTACCTGACATGCCCAAATCACCAGCCGGGTATGCCAGAACCACTTGGCGGACACTCCGGAATCATCTGCCGGACATGCCGGAACCAGCTCTCAGACACACCAGAACCACGTGCCGGAGATGCCGGAAGCGCCTGCCGAGCATGCCGGAGCCACCTGCTCGACTCGCCAGAAACACCTGCCGGACACGCCAAAATCACCTGCCGGGTATGCCAGAACCACCCGGCGGACACTCCGAAATCACCTGTCGCGCATGCCGGAACCACCTCTCAGACGTGCCGGAAGCACGTGCCGGACACGCCGGAATCACCTACCGGACAGACCGGAACCACCTGCCGAGCACGCCGGAGCCACCTGTTCGACTCGCTGGAACCACCTGCCGGACAGGCCAATATCAACTGCTGGCTATGCCAGAACCACCTGGGGGACGGTCCGGAATCACCTGCCAGCCATGGCGGAACCACCTCTCAGACGTACCAGAACCACCTGCCGGAGAAGTTGGAAACACGTCCTGGACAGTCTGGAACCACCTGCCGGCCAAGCCTGAACCACCTGCCAAGCACAACGGAACAACCTGCCAGACACGCCAAAATCACCTGCGTGTTATGCCAGAACCACTTGGAGGACTCTCTGGGATGACCTGCCGGGCATGCCGGAACCACCTCTCAAACGTGCCAGAACCATGTGGCGGACAGTCCGGAATCACCTGTTGGGCATGCGCAACCACCTCTGAGACGTACCAGAACCACATGCCGTGCAGGCTGGAACCACCTACCGGACAGACCGGAATCACCTTTCGGGCATGCCGGAACCACCTGTCAGATGTGCCAGAAACACGTGCCGGAGACGCCGGAACCACCTGCCAAGCACGTTGGAACCACCTGCTCAACTCGCCTGAACCACCTGCCGGACATGCCAAAATCACCTGCCGACTATGCCAGAACCACTTGGCGAACACTCCGGAATCACTTGCCGGGCATGCAGGAACCACCTCTCAGACATGCCAGAACCCCGTGCCGATGACCCCGGAAGCACCAGCCGAGCACGCCGGAACCACCTGCTCGACTCGCCAGAACCACCTGCCGATCACGAAAAAATCACCTGCCGGCTACGCCACAACCAGTTGGTGAACACTTTGGAATCGCCTGCCAGGCTTGCTGGAACCACCTGCCGGTCATGACAAAATCACCTGCCAAGTACGCCAGAACCCCTTGGCGGACACTGCGGAAACACCTGTCGGGCCGGCCGGAACCACATCTCAGACGTGCCAGAAACGTGTTCATGAGATGCTGGAACCACACCCCGAACAGACGGATACCACCTGCCAGAACCGCCTGAACCACCTCCTGAGCACGCCGGAACCACCTGCTCGACTCACCGGTACCACCTCCCTGACACGCCAAAATCACCGGCTGGGTATGCCAGAACCACTTGGCGGACACTCCGGAATCATCTGCCGGACATGCCGGAACCAGCTCTCAGACACACCAGAACCAAGTGCCGGAGACGCCGGAAGCACCTGCCGAGCATGCCGGAGCCACCTGCTCGACTCGCCAGAAACACCTGCCGGACACGCCAAAATCACCTGCCGGGTACGCCAGAACCACCTGGCGGACACTCCGAAACCACCTGTCGCGCATGCCGGAACCACCTCTCAGACGTGCCGGAAGCACGTGCCGGACACGCCGGAATCACCTACCGGACAGACTGGAACCACCTGCCGAGCACGCCGGAGCCACCTGTTCGACTCGCTGGAACCACCTGCCGGACAGGCCAATATCAACTGC
Organism: Equus przewalskii; assembly: GCF_037783145.1. Lineage (NCBI taxonomy): Eukaryota > Metazoa > Chordata > Mammalia > Perissodactyla > Equidae > Equus > Equus przewalskii. The sequence goes on along the minus strand of NW_027227574.1, from coordinate 35,869 downwards.
TGGCTATGCCAGAACCACCTGGGGGACGGTCCGGGATCACCTGCCAGCCATGGCGGAACCACCTCTCAGACGTACCAGAACCACCTGCCGGAGAAGCTGGAAACACGTCCTGGACAGACTGGAACCACGTGACGGCCATGCCTGAACCACCTGCCGAGCACGGCGGAACCACCTGCCGGACACGCCAAAATCACCTGCGGGCTACGCCAGAACCACTTGGACGACTCTCCGAATTGACCTGCCGGGCATGTTGGAACCACCTCTCAGACGTGCCAGAATCACGAGGCGGACAGTCCGGAATCAGCTGTTGGGCATACGCAACCACCTCTGAGACCTATCAGAACCACATGCCGTGCACGCCGGAACCACCTATCGGACAGACCGGAATCAAATTTTGGGCATGCCGGAACCACCAGTGAGATGTGCCAGAAACACGTGCCGGAGACGCCGGAAGCACCTGCCGAGCACGTCGCAACCACCTGCTCAACTCGCCTGAACCACCTGCCGGACACGCCAAAATCACCTGCCCGCTACACCAGCACCACTTCGGGGACAAGCCGGAATCACGTGAGGGGCATGCCGGCACAGCCTCTCAGACTGAACCTCGTGCTGGACACCACAGAACCACCTGCCGGACAGACCGGAACCACCTGCCGGACACGCCGGAACCACCGGCTTGACCCGCCGGAACGACCGCTGGACATGCAAAATCACCTGCCGGCTACGCCGGAAACACTTGGCGGACACTCCGGAATCACCTGCCAGGCATGCCGGAACCACCTCTCAGACATGCCAGAACCCCGTGCCAATGACCCCGGAAGCACCAGCTGAGCACGCCGGAACCACCTGCTCGACTCGCCAGAACCACCTGCCGATCACGCAAAAATCACCTGCCGGCTACGCCACAACCAGTTGGTGAACACTTTGGAATCGCCTGCCAGGCTTGCTGGAACCACCTGCCGGTCATGACAAAATCACCTGCCAAGAACACCAGAAACCCTTGGCGGACACTGCGGAAACACCTGTCGGGCCGGCCGGAACCACATCTCAGACGTGCCAGAAACGTCTTCATGAGATGCTGGAACCACACCCCGAACAGACGGATACCACCTGCCAGAACTGCCTGAACCACCTCCTGAGCACGCCGGAACCACCTGCTCGACTCACCGGTACCACCTCCCTGACACGCCAAAATCACCTGCTGGGTATGCCAGAACCACTTGGCGGACACTCCGGAATCATCTGCCGGACATGCCGGAACCAGCTCTCAGACACAACAGAACCAAGTGACGGAGATGCCGGAAGCACCTGCCGAGCATGCCGGAGCCACGTGCTCGACTCGCCAGAAACACCTGCCGGACACGCCAAAATCACCTGCCCGCTACTCCAGCACCACTTCGGGGACAAGCCGGAATCACGTGAGGGGCATGCCGGCACAGCCTCTCAGACTGAACCTCGTGCCGGACACCACAGAACCACCTGCCGGACAGACCGGAACCACCTGCCGGACACGCCGGAACCACCGGCTCGACCCGCCGGAACGACCGCTGGACATGCAAAATCACCTGCCGGCTACGCTGGAAACACTTGGCGGACACTCCGGAATCACCTGCCGGACATGCCGGAACCACCTCTCAGATATGCCAGAACCACGTGCCAATGACCCCGGAAACACCTGCCGAGCACGCCGGAGCCACCTGCTCGACTCGCCAGAAACACCTGCCGGACACGCCAAAATCACCTGCCGGGTATGCCAGAACCACCTGGCGGACACTACGGAATCACCTGCCGCGCATGCCGGAACCACCTCTCAGACGTGCCGGAAGCACGTGCCAGACACGCCGGAAACACCTACCGGACAGACCGGAACCACCTGCCAAGAACGCCGGAGCCACCTGTTCGACTCGCTGGAACCACCTGCCGGACAGGCCAATATCAACTGCTGGCTATGCCAGAACCACCTGGGGGACAGTCCGGGATCACCTGCCAGCCATGGCGGAACCACCTCTCAGACGTACCAGAACCACCTGCCGGAGAAGCTGGAAACACGTCCTGGACAGACTGGAACCACGTGACGGCCATGCCTGAACCACCTGCCGAGCACGGCGGAACCACCTGCTGGACACGCCAAAATCACCTGCGGGCTACGCCAGAACCTCTTGGACGACTCTCCGAAATGACCTGCCGGGCATGTTGGAACCACCTCTCAGACGTGCCAGAAGCACGTGGCGGACAGTCCGGAATCACCTGTTGGGCATACGCAAGCACCTCTGAGACGTACCAGAACCACGTGCCGTGCACGCCGGAACCACCTACCGGACAGACCGGAATCAACTTTTGGGCATGCCGGAACCACCAGTCAGATGTGCCAGAAACACGTGCCGGAGACGCCGGAAGCACCTGCCGAGCATGCCGGAGCCACCTGCTCGACTCGCCAGAAACACCTGCCGGACACGCCAAAATCACCTACCGGGTACGCCAGAACCACCTGGCGGACACTCCGAAACCACCTGTCGCGCATGCCGGAACCACCTCTCAGACGTGCCGGAAGCACGTGCCGGACACGCCGGAATCACCTACCGGACAGACCGGAACCACCTGCCGAGCACGCCGGAGCCACCTGTTCGACTCGCTGGAACCACCTGCCGGACAGGCCAATATCAACTGCTGGCTATGCCAGAACCACCTGGGGGACAGTCCGGGATCACCTGCCAGCCATGGCGGAACCACCTCTCAGACGTACCAGAACCACCTGCCGGAGAAGCTGGAAACACGTCCTGGACAGACTGGAACCACGTGACGGCCATGCCTGAACCACCTGCCGAGCACGGCGGAACCACCTGCCGGACACGCCAAAATCACCTGCCCGCTACACCAGCAACACTTCGGGGACAAGCCGGAATCACGTGAGGGGCATGCCGGCACAGCCTCTCAGACTGAACCTCATGCCGGACACCACAGAACCACCTGCCGGACAGACCGGAACCACCTGCCGGACACGCCGGAACCACCGGCTCGACCCGCCGGAACGACCGCTGGACATGCAAAATCACCTGCCGGCTACGCCGGAAACACTTGGCGGACACTCCGGAATCACCTGCCAGGCATGCCGGAACCACCTCTCAGATATGCCAGAACCACGTGCCAATGACCCCGGAAGCACCTGCCGAGCACGCCGGAGCCCCCTGCTCGACTCGCCAGAAACACCTGCCGGACACGCCAAAATCACCTGCCGGGTATGCCAGAACCACCTGGCGGACACTACGGAATCACCTGCCGCGCATGCCGGAACCACCTCTCAGACGTGCCGGAAGCACGTGCCAGACACGCCGGAAACACCTACCGGACAGACCGGAACCACCTGCCAAGAACGCCGGAGCCACCTGTTCGACTCGCAGGAACCACCTGCCGGACAGGCCAATATCAACTGCTGGCTATGCCAGAACCACCTGGGGGACAGTCCGGGATCACCTCCCAGCCATGGCGGAACCACCTCTCAGACGTACCAGAACCACCTGCCGGAGAAGCTGGAAACACGTCCTGGACAGACTGGAACCACGTGACGGCCATGCCTGAACCACCTGCCGAGCACGGCGGAACCACCTGCCGGACACGCCAAAATCACCTGCGGGCTACGCCAGAACCTCTTGGACGACTCTCCGAAATGACCTGCCGGGCATGTTGGAACCACCTCTCAGACGTGCCAGAAGCACGTGGCGGACAGTCCGGAATCACCTGTTGGGCATATGCAACCACCTCTGAGACGTACCATAACCACGTGCCGTGCACGCCGGAACCACCTGCCGGACAGACCGGAATCAACTTTTGGGCATGCCGGAACCACCAGTCAGATGTGCCAGAAACACGTGCCGGAGACGCCGGAAGCACGTGCCGAGCATGCCGGAGCCACCTGCTCGACTCGCCAGAAACACCTGCCGGACACGCCAAAATCACCTGCCGGGTATGCCAGAACCACCTGGCGGACACTACGGAATCACCTGCCGCGCATGCCGGAACCACCTCTCAGACGTGCCGGAAGCACGTGCCAGACAAGCCGGAAACACCTACCGGGCAGACCGGAACCACCTGCCAAGAACGCCGGAGCCACATGTTCGACTCGCTGGAACCACCTGCCAGGAGGCCAATATCAACTGCTGGCTATGCCAGAACCACCTGGGGGACAGTCCGGGATCACCTGCCAGCCATGGCGGAACCACCTCTCAGACGTACCAGAACCACCTGCCGGAGAAGCTGGAAACACGTCCTGGACAGACTGGAACCACGTGACGGCCATGCCTGAACCACCTGCCGAGCACGGCGGAAGCACCTGCCGGACAGACCGGAATCAACTTTTGGGCATGCCGGAACCACCAGTCAGATGTGCCAGAAACACGTGCCGGAGACCCCGGAAGCACCTGCCGAGCACGTCGCAACCACCTGCTCAACTCGCCTGAACCACCTGCCAGACACGCCAAAATCACCTGCCCGCTACACCAGCACCACTTCGGGGACAAGCCGGAATCACGTGAGGGGCATGCCGGCACAGCCTCTCAGACTGAACCTCGTGCCGGACACCACAGAACCACCTGCCGGACAGACCGGAACCACCTGCCGGACACGCCGGAACCACCGGCTCGACCCGCCGGAACGAACGCGGACATGCAAAATCACCTGCCGGCTACGCCGGAAACACTTGGCGAACACTCCGGAATCACCTGCCGGGCATGCCGGAACCACCTCTCAGATATGCCAGAACCACGTGCCAATGACCCCGGAAGCACCTGCCGAGCACGCCGGAACCACCTGCTCGACTCGCCAGAACCACCTGCCGGACACGCCAAAATCACCTGCCGGCTACGCCACAACCAGTTGGGGAACACTTCGGAATCACCTGCCGGGCTTGCTGGAACCATCTGCCGGTCATGCCAAAATCACCTGCCAAGTACGCCAGTACCACTTGGCGGACACTGTGGAAACACCTGTCGGGCCGGCCGGAACCACATCTCAGACGTGCCAGAACCATGTGCATGAGATGCTGGAACCACACACCGAACAGACGGAAAACACCTGCCAGACCCGTCTGAACAACCTGCCGAGCACGCCGGAGCCACCTGCTCGACTCGCCGGAACCACCTACCTGACATGCCCAAATCACCAGCCGGGTATGCCAGAACCACTTGGCGGACACTCCGGAATCATCTGCCGGACATGCCGGAACCAGCTCTCAGACACACCAGAACCACGTGCCGGAGACGCCGGAAGCACCTGCCGAGCATGCCGGAGCCACCTGCTCGACTCGCCAGAAACACCTGCCGGACACGCCAAAATCACCTGCCCGGTACGCCAGAACCACCTGGCGGACACTCCGAAATCACCTGTCGCGCATGCCGGAACCACCTCTCAGACGTGCCGGAAGCACGTGCCGGACACGCCGGAATCACCTACCGGACAGACCGGAACCACCTGCCGAGCACGCCGGAGCCACCTGTTCGACTCGCTGGAACCACCTGCCGGACAGGCCAATATCAACTGCTGGCTATGCCAGAACCACCTGGGGGACGGTCCGGAATCACCTGCCAGCCATGGCGGAACCACCTCTCAGACGTACCAGAACCACCTGCCGGAGAAGCTGGAAACACGTCCTGGACAGTCTGGAACCACCTGCGGGCCAAGCCTGAACCACCTGCCAAGCACAACGGAGCAACCTGCCAGACACGCCAAAATCACCTGCGTGTTATGCCAGAACCACTTGGAGGACTCTCTGGGATGACCTGCCGGGCATGCCGGAACCACCTCTCAGACGTGCCAGAACCATGTGGCGGACAGTCCGGAATCACCTGTTGGGCATGCGCAACCACCTCTGAGACGTACCAGAACCACATGCCGTGCAGGCTGGAACCACCTACCGGACAGACCGGAATCACCTTTCGGGCATGCCGGAACCACCTGTCAGATGTGCCAGAAACACGTGCCGGAGACGCCGGAAGCACCTGCCAAGCACGTTGGAACCACCTGCTCAACTCGCCTGAACCACCTGCCGGACATGCCAAAATCACCTGCCGACTATGCCAGAACCACTTGGCGAACACTCCGGAATCACTTGCCGGGCATGCAGGAACCACCTCTCAGACATGCCAGAACCCCGTGCCAATGACCCCGGAAGCACCAGCTGAGCACGCCGGAACCACCTGCTCGACTCGCCAGAACCACCTGCCGATCACGCAAAAATCACCTGCCGGCTACGCCACAACCAGTTGGTGAACACTTTGGAATCGCCTGCCAGGCTTGCTGGAACCACCTGCCGGTCAGGACAAAATCACCTGCCAAGAATACCAGAAACCCTTGGCGGACACTGCGGAAACACCTGTCGGGCCGGCCGGAACCACATCTCAGACGTGCCAGAAACGTGTTCATGAGATGCTGGAACCACACCCCGAACAGACGGATACCACCTGCCAGAACCGCCTGAACCACCTCCTGAGCACGCCGGAACCACCTGCTCGACTCACCGGTACCACCTCCCTGACACGCCAAAATCACCGGCTGGGTATGCCAGAACCACTTGGCGGACACTCCGGAATCATCTGCCGGACATGCCGGAACCAGCTCTCAGACACACCAGAACCAAGTGACGGAGATGCCGGAAGCACCTGCCGAGCATGCCGGAGCCACGTGCTCGACCCGCCAGAAACACCTGCCGGACACGCCAAAATCACCTACCCGCTACTCCAGCACCACTTCGGGGACAAGCCGGAATCACGTGAGGGGCATGCCGGCACAGCCTCTCAGACTGAACCTCGTGCCGGACACCACAGAACCACCTGCCGGACAGACCGGAACCACCTGCCGGACACGCCGGAACCACCGGCTCGACCCGCCGGAACGACCGCTGGACATGCAAAATCACCTGCCGGCTACGCCGGAAACACTTGGCGGACACTCCGGAATCACCTGCCGGGCATGCCGGAACCACCTCTCAGATATGCCAGAACCACGTGCCAATGACCCCGGAAACACCTGCCGAGCACGCCGGAGCCACCTGCTCGACTCGCCAGAAACACCTGCCGGACACGCCAAAATCACCTGCCGGGTATGCAAGAACCACCTGGCGGACACTACGGAATCACCTGCCGCGCATGCCGGAACCACCTCTCAGACGTGCCGGAAGCACGTGCCAGACACGCCGGAAACACCTACCGGACAGACCGGAACCACCTGCCAAGAACGCCGGAGCCACCTGTTCGACTCGCTGGAACCACCTGCCGGACAGGCCAATATCAACTGCTGGCTATGCCAGAACCACCTGGGGGACAGTCCGGGATCACCTGCCAGCCATGGCGGAACCACCTCTCAGACGTACCAGAACCACCTGCCGGAGAAGCTGGAAACACGTCCTGGACAGACTGGAACCACGTGACGGCCATGCCTGAACCACCTGCCGAGCACGGCGGAACCACCTGCCGGACACGCCAAAATCACCTGCGGGCTACGCCAGAACCACTTGGACGACTCTCCGAAATGACCTGCCGGGCATGTTGGAACCACCTCTCAGACGTGCCAGAAGCACGTGGCAGACAGTCCGGAATCACCTGTTGGGCATACGCAACCACCTCTGAGACCTATCAGAACCACATGCCGTGCACGCCGGAACCACCTATCGGACAGACCGGAATCAAATTTTGGGCATGCCGGAACCACCAGTGAGATGTGCCAGAAACACGTGCCGGAGACGCCGGAAGCACCTGCCGAGCACGTCGCAACCACCTGCTCAACTCGCCTGAACCACCTGCCGGACACGCCAAAATCACCTGCCCGCTACACCAGCACCACTTCGGGGACAAGCCGGAATCACGTGAGGGGCATGCCGGCACAGCCTCTCAGACTGAACCTCGTGCCGGACACCACAGAACCACCTGCCGGACAGACCGGAACCACCTGCCGGACACGCCGGAACCACCGGCTCGACCCGCCGGAACGACTGCTGGACATGCAAAATCACCTGCCGGCTACGCTGGAAACACTTGGCGGAGACTCCGGAATCACCTGCCAGGCATGCCGGAACCACCTCTCAGATATGCCAGAACCACGTGCCAATGACCCCGGAAGCACCTGCCGAGCACGCCGGAGCCACCTGCTCGACTCGCCAGAAACACCTGCCGGACACGCCAAAATCACCTGCCGGGTATGCCAGAACCACCTGGCGGACACTACGGAATCACCTGCCGCGCATGCCGGAACCACCTCTCAGACGTGCCGGAATCACGTGCCCGACACGCCGGAAACACCTACCGGACAGACCGGAACCACCTGCTAAGAACGCCGGAGCCACCTGTTTGACTCGCAGGAACCACCTGCCGGACAGGCCAATATCAACTGCTGGCTATGCCAGAACCACCTGGGGGACAGTCCGGGATCACCTGCCAGCCATGGCGGAACCACCTCTCAGACGTACCAGAACCACCTGCCGGAGAAGCTGGAAACACGTCCTGGACAGACTGGAACCACGTGACGGCCATGCCTGAACCACCTGCCGAGCACGGTGGAACCACCTGCCGGACAGGCCAAAATCACCTGCGGGCTACGCCAGAACCTCTTGGACGACTCTCCGAAATGACCTGCCGGGCATGTTGGAACCACCTCTCAGACGTGCCAGAAGCACGTGGCGGACAGTGCGGAATCACCTGTTGGGCATATGCAACCACCTCTGAGACGTACCATAACCACGTGCCGTGCACGCCGGAACCACCTACCGGACAGACCGGAATCAACTTTTGGGCATGCCGGAACCACCAGTCAGATGTGCCAGAAACACCTGCCGGAGACGCCGGAAGCACGTGCCGAGCATGCCGGAGCCACCTGCTCGACTCGCCAGAAACACCTGCCGGACACGCCAAAATCACCTGCCGGGTATGCCAGAACCACTTGGCGGACACTCCGAAACCAACTGTCGCGCATGCCGGGACCACCTCTCAGACGTGCCGGAAGCACGTGCCGGACTCGCCGGAATCACCTACCGGACAGACCGGAACCACCTGCCGAGCACGCCGGAGCCACCTGTTCGACTCGCTGGAACCACCTGCCGGACAGGCCAATATCAACTGCTGGCTATGCCAGAACCACCTGGGGGACGGTCCGGAATCACCTGCCAGCCATGGCGGAACCACCTCTCACACGTACCAGAACCACCTGCCGGAGAAGCTGGAAACACGTCCTGGACAGTCTGGAACCACCTGCGGGCCAAGCCTGAACCACCTGCCAAGCACAACGGAACAACCTGCCAGACACGCCAAAATCACCTGCGTGTTATGCCAGAACCACTTGGAGGACTCTCTGGGATGACCTGCCGGGCATGCCGGAACCACCTCTCAGACGTGCCAGAACCATGTGGCGGACAGTCCGGAATCACCTGTTGGGCATGCGCAACCACCTCTGAGACGTACCAGAACCACATGCCGTGCAGGCTGGAACCACCTACCGGACAGACCGGAATCACCTTTCGGGCATGCCGGAACCACCTGTCAGATGTGCCAGAAACACGTGCCGGAGACTCCGGAAGCACCTGCCAAGCACGTTGGAACCACCTGCTCAACTCGCCTGAACCACCTGCCGGACATGCCAAAATCACCTGCCGACTATGCCAGAACCACTTGGCGAACACTCCGGAATCACTTGCCGGGCATGCAGGAACCACCTCTCAGACATGCCAGAACCCCGTGCCAATGACCCCGGAAGCACCAGCTGAGCACGCCGGAACCACCTGCTCGACTCGCCAGAACCACCTGCCGATCACGCAAAAATCACCTGCCGGCTACGCCACAACCAGTTGGTGAACACTTTGGAATCGCCTGCCAGGCTTGCTGGAACCACCTGCCGGTCATGACAAAATCACCTGCCAAGAACACCAGAAACCCTTGGCGGACACTGCGGAAACACCTGTCGGGCCGGCCGGAACCACATCTCAGACGTGCCAGAAACGTGTTCATGAGATGCTGGAACCACACCCCGAACAGACGGATACCACCTGCCAGAACCGCCTGAACCACCTCCTGAGCACGCCGGAACCACCTGCTCGACTCACCGGTACCACCTCCCTGACACGCCAAAATCACCTGCTGGGTATGCCAGAACCACTTGGCGGACACTCCGGAATCATCTGCCGGACATGCCGGAACCAGCTCTCAGACACACCAGAACCAAGTGACGGAGATGCCGGAAGCACCTGCCGAGCATGCCGGAGCCACGTGCTCGACTCGCCAGAAACACCTGCCGGACACGCCAAAATCACCTGCCCGCTACTCCAGCACCACTTCGGGGACAAGCCGGAATCACGTGAGGGGCATGCCGGCACAGCCTCTCAGACTGAACCTCGTGCCGGACACCACAGAACCACCTGCCGGACAGACCGGAACCACCTGCCGGACACGCCGGAACCACCGGCTCGACCCGCCGGAACGACCGCTGGACATGCAAAATCACCTGCCGGCTACGCCGGAAACACTTGGCGGACACTCCGGAATCACCTGCCGGGCATGCCGGAACCACCTCTCAGATATGCCAGAACCACGTGCCAATGACCCCGGAAACACCTGCCGAGCACGCAGGAGCCACCTGCTCGACTCGCCAAAAACACCTACCGGACACGCCAAAATCACCTGCCGGGTATGCCAGAACCACCTGGCGGACACTACGGAATCACCTGCCGCGCATGCCGGAACCACCTCTCAGACGTGCCGGAAGCACGTGCCAGACACGCCGGAAACACCTACTGGACAGACCGGAACCACCTGCCAAGAACGCCGGAGCCACCTGTTCGACTCGCTGGAACCACCTGCCGGACAGGCCAATATCAACTGCTGGCTATGCCAGAACCACCTGGGGGACAGTCCGGGATCACCTGCCAGCCATGGCGGAACCACCTCTCAGACGTACCAGAACCACCTGCCGGAGAAGCTGGAAACACGTCCTGGACAGACTGGAACCACGTGACGGCCATGCCTGAACCACCTGCCGAGCACGGCGGAACCACCTGCCGGACACGCCAAAATCACCTGCGGGCTACGCCAGAACCTCTTGGACGACTCTCCGAAATGACCTGCCGGGCATGTTGGAACCACCTCTCAGACGTGCCAGAAGCACGTGGCGGACAGTCCGGAATCACCTGTTGGGCATACGCAAGCACCTCTGAGACGTACCAGAACCACGTGCCGTGCACGCCGGAACCACCTACCGGACAGACCGGAATCAACTTTTGGGCATGCCGGAACCAGCAGTCACATGTGCCAGAAACGCGTGCCGGAGACGCCGGAAGCACCTGCCGAGCATGCCGGAGCCACCTGCTCGACTCGCCAGAAACACCTGCCGGACACGCCAAAATCACCTGCGGGGTACGCCAGAACCACCTGGCGGACACTCCGAAACCACCTGTCGCGCATGCCGGAACCACCTCTCAGACGTGCCGGAAGCACGTGCCGGACACGCCGGAATCACCTACCGGACAGACCGGAACCACCTGCCGAGCACGCCGGAGCCACCTGTTCGACTCGCTGGAACCACCTGCCGGACAGGACAATATCAACTGCTGGCTATGCCAGAACCACCTGGGGGACGGTCCGGGATCACCTGCCAGCCATGGCGGAACCACCTCTCACACGTACCAGAACCACCTGCCGGAGAAGCTGGAAACACGTCCTGGACAGTCTGGAACCACGTGACGGCCATGCCTGAACCACCTGCCGAGCACGGCGGAACCACCTGCCGGACACGCCAAAATCACCTGCGGGCTACGCCAGAACCACTTGGACGACTCTCCGAAATGACCTGCCGGGCATGGTGGAACCACCTCTCAGACGTGCCAGAAGCACGTGGCGGACAGGCCGAAAGCACCTGTTGGGCATACACAACCACCTCTGACCGTACCAGAACCACGTGCCGTGCACGCCGGAACCACCTACCGGACAGACCGGAATCAACTTTTGGGCATGCCGGAACCACCAGTCAGATGTGCCAGAAACACGTGCCGGAGACGCCGGAAGCACCTGCCGAGCACGTCGCAACCACCTGCTCAACTCGCCTGAACCACCTGCCGGACACGCCAAAATCACCTGCCCGCTACACCAGCACCACTTTGGGGATAAGCCGGAATCACGTGAGGGGCATGCCGGCACAGCCTCTCAGACTGAACCTCGTGCCGGACACCACAGAACCACCTGCCGGACAGACCGGAACCACCTGCCGGACACGCCGGAACCACCGGCTCGACCCGCCGGAACGACCGCTGGACAAGCAAAATCACCTGCCGGCTACGCCGGAAACACTTGGCGAACACTCCGGAATCACCTGCCGGGCATGCCGGAACCACCTCTCAGATATGCCAGAACCACGTGCCAATGACCCCGGAAGCACCTGCCGAGCACGCCGGAACCACTTGCTCGACTCGCCAGAACCACCTGCCGGACACGCAAAAATCACCTGCCGGCTACGCCACAACCAGTTGGGGAACACTTCGGAATCACCTGCCGGGCTTGCTGGAACCACCTGCCGGTCATGCCAAAATCAACTGCCAACTACGCCAGTACCACTTGACGGACACTGTGGAAACACCTGTCGGGCCGGCCGGAACCACATCTCAGACGTGCCAGAACCATGTGCATGAGATGCTGGAACCACACCCCGAACAGACGGAAAACACCTGCCAGACCCGTCTGAACAACCTGCCGAGCACGCCGGAGCCACCTGCTCGACTCACCGGTACCACCTAGCTGACATTCCCAAAGCACCAGCCGGGTATGCCAGAACCACTTGGCGGACACTCCGGAATCATCTGCCAGACATGCCGGAACCAGCTCTCAGACACACCAGAACCACGTGCCGGAGACGCCGGAAGCACCTGCCGAGCATGCCGGAGCCACCTGCTTGACTCGCCAGAAACACCTGCCGGACACGCCAAAATCACCTGCCGGGTACGCCAGAACCACCTGGCGGACACTCCGAAATCACCTGTCGCGCATGCCGGAACCACCTCTCACACGTGCCGGAAGCACGTGCCGGACACGCCGGAATCACCTACCGGACAGACCGGAACCACCTGCCGAGCACGCCGGAGCCACCTGTTCGACTCGCTGGAACCACCTGCCGGACAGGCCAATATCAACTGCTGGCTATGCCAGAACCACCTGGGGGACAGTCCGGGATCACCTGCCAGCCATGGCGGAACCACCTCTCAGACGTACCAGAACCACCTGCCGGAGAAGCTGGAAACACGTCCTGGACAGACTGGAACCACGTGACGGCCATGCCTGAACCACCTGCCGAGCACGGCGGAACCACCTGCCGGACACGCCAAAATCACCTGCGTGTTATGCCAGAACCACTTGGAGGACTCTCTGGGATGACCTGCCGGGCATGCCGGAACCACCTCTCAGAAGTGCCAGAACCATGTGGCGGACAGTCCGGAATCACCTGTTGGGCATGCGCAACCACCTCTGAGACGTACCAGAACCACATGCCGTGCAGGCTGGAAGCACCTAACTGACAGACCGGAATCACCTTTCGGGCATGCCGGAACCACCAGTCAGATGTGCCAGAAACACGTGCCCGAGACGCCGGAACCACCTGCCAAGCACGTTGGAACCACCTGCTCAACTCGCCTGAACCACCTGCCGGACATGCCAAAATCACCTGCCGACTATGCCAGAACCACTTGGCGAACACTCCGGAATCACTTGCCGGGCATGCAGGAACCACCTCTCAGACATGCCAGAACCCCGTGCCCATGACCCCGGAAGCACCAGCCGAGCACGCCGGAACCACCTGCTCGACTCGCCAGAACCACCAGCCGATCATGCAAAAATCACCTGCCGGCTACGCCACAACCAGTTGGTGAACACTTTGGAATCACCTGCCAGGCTTGCTGGAACCACCTGCCAGTCATGCCAAAATCACCTGCCAACTACGCCAGAACCGCTTGGCGGACACTGCGGAAACACCTGTCGGGCCGGCTGGAACCACATCTCAGACGTGCCAGAATCGTGTTCATGAGATGCTGGAACCACACCCCGAACAGACGGATACCACCTGCCAGAACCGCCTGAACCACCTGCTGAGCACGCCGGAACCACCTGCTCGACTCACCGGTACCACATCCCTGACACGCCAAAATCACCTGCTGTGTATGCCAGAACCACTTGGCGAACACTCCGGAATCACCTGCCGGGCATGCCGGAACCACCTCTCAGATATGCCAGAACCACGTGCCAATGACCCCGGAAGCACCTGCCGAGCACGCCGGAACCACCTGCTCGACTCGCCAGAACCACCTGCCGGACACGCAAAAATCACCTGCCGGCTACGCCACAACCAGTTGGTGAACACTTCGGAATCACCTGACGGGCTTGCTGGAACCACCTGCCGGTCATGCCAAAATCACCTGCCAACTACGCCAGTACCACTTGGCGGACACTGTGGAAACACCTGTCGGGCCGGCCGGAACCACATCTCAGACGTGCCAGAACCATGTGCATGAGATGCTGGAACCACACCCCGAACAGACGGAAAACTCCTGCCAGAACCGCCTGAACAACGTGCTGAGCACGCCGGAACCACCTGCTCGACTCACCGGTACCACCTCCCTGACACGCCAAAATCACCTGCTGGGTATGCCAGAACCACTTGGCGGACACTCCGGAATCATCTGCCGGACATGCCGGAACCAGCTCTCAGACACACCAGAACCAAGTGACGGAGATGCCGGAAGCACCTGCCGAGCATGCCGGAGCCACGTGCTCGACTCGCCAGAAACACCTGCCGGACACGCCAAAATCACCTGCCCGCTACTCCAGCACCACTTCGGGGACAAGCCGGAATCACGTGAGGGGCATGCCGGCACAGCCTCTCAGACTGAACCTCGTGCCGGACACCACAGAACCACCTGCCGGACAGACCGGAACCACCTGCCGGACACGCCGGAACCACCGGCTCGACCCGCCGGAACGACCGCTGGACATGCAAAATCACCTGCCGGCTACGCCGGAAACACTTGGCGGACACTCCGGAATCACCTGCCGGGCATGCCGGAACCACCTCTCAGATATGCCAGAACCACGTGCCAATTACCCCGGAAACACCTGCCGAGCACGCAGGAGCCACCTGCTCGACTCGCCAAAAACACCTACCGGACACGCCAAAATCACCTGCCGGGTATGCCAGAACCACCTGGCGGACACTACGGAATCACCTGCCGCGCATGCCGGAACCACCTCTCAGACGTGCCGGAAGCACGTGCCAGACACGCCGGAAACACCTACTGGACAGACCGGAACCACCTGCCAAGAACGCCGGAGCCACCTGTTCGACTCGCTGGAACCACCTGCCGGACAGGCCAATATCAACTGCTGGCTATGCCAGAACCACCTGGGGGACAGTCCGGGATCACCTGCCAGCCATGGCGGAACCACCTCTCAGACGTACCAGAACCACCTGCCGGAGAAGCTGGAAACACGTCCTGGACAGACTGGAACCACGTGACGGCCATGCCTGAACCACCTGCCGAGCACGGCGGAACCACCTGCCGGACACGCCAAAATCACCTGCGGGCTACGCCAGAACCTCTTGGACGACTCTCCGAAATGACCTGCCGGGCATGTTGGAACCACCTCTCAGACGTGCCAGAAGCACGTGGCGGACAGTCCGGAATCACCTGTTGGGCATACGCAAGCACCTCTGAGACGTACCAGAACCACGTGCCGTGCACGCCGGAACCACCTACCGGACAGACCGGAATCAACTTTTGGGCATGCCGGAACCAGCAGTCACATGTGCCAGAAACGCGTGCCGGAGACGCCGGAAGCACCTGCCGAGCATGCCGGAGCCACCTGCTCGACTCGCCAGAAACACCTGCCGGACACGCCAAAATCACCTGCGGGGTACGCCAGAACCACCTGGCGGACACTCCGAAACCACCTGTCGCGCATGCCGGAACCACCTCTCAGACGTGCCGGAAGCACGTGCCGGACACGCCGGAATCACCTACCGGACAGACCGGAACCACCTGCCGAGCACGCCGGAGCCACCTGTTCGACTCGCTGGAACCACCTGCCGGACAGGACAATATCAACTGCTGGCTATGCCAGAACCACCTGGGGGACGGTCCGGGATCACCTGCCAGCCATGGCGGAACCACCTCTCACACGTACCAGAACCACCTGCCGGAGAAGCTGGAAACACGTCCTGGACAGTCTGGAACCACGTGACGGCCATGCCTGAACCACCTGCCGAGCACGGCGGAACCACCTGCCGGACACGCCAAAATCACCTGCGGGCTACGCCAGAACCACTTGGACGACTCTCCGAAATGACCTGCCGGGCATGGTGGAACCACCTCTCAGACGTGCCAGAAGCACGTGGCGGACAGGCCGAAAGCACCTGTTGGGCATACACAACCACCTCTGACCGTACCAGAACCACGTGCCGTGCACGCCGGAACCACCTACCGGACAGACCGGAATCAACTTTTGGGCATGCCGGAACCACCAGTCAGATGTGCCAGAAACACGTGCCGGAGACGCCGGAAGCACCTGCCGAGCACGTCGCAACCACCTGCTCAACTCGCCTGAACCACCTGCCGGACACGCCAAAATCACCTGCCCGCTACACCAGCACCACTTTGGGGATAAGCCGGAATCACGTGAGGGGCATGCCGGCACAGCCTCTCAGACTGAACCTCGTGCCGGACACCACAGAACCACCTGCCGGACAGACCGGAACCACCTGCCGGACACGCCGGAACCACCGGCTCGACCCGCCGGAACGACCGCTGGACAAGCAAAATCACCTGCCGGCTACGCCGGAAACACTTGGCGAACACTCCGGAATCACCTGCCGGGCATGCCGGAACCACCTCTCAGATATGCCAGAACCACGTGCCAATGACCCCGGAAGCACCTGCCGAGCACGCCGGAACCACTTGCTCGACTCGCCAGAACCACCTGCCGGACACGCAAAAATCACCTGCCGGCTACGCCACAACCAGTTGGGGAACACTTCGGAATCACCTGCCGGGCTTGCTGGAACCACCTGCCGGTCATGCCAAAATCAACTGCCAACTACGCCAGTACCACTTGACGGACACTGTGGAAACACCTGTCGGGCCGGCCGGAACCACATCTCAGACGTGCCAGAACCATGTGCATGAGATGCTGGAACCACACCCCGAACAGACGGAAAACACCTGCCAGACCCGTCTGAACAACCTGCCGAGCACGCCGGAGCCACCTGCTCGACTCACCGGTACCACCTAGCTGACATTCCCAAAGCACCAGCCGGGTATGCCAGAACCACTTGGCGGACACTCCGGAATCATCTGCCAGACATGCCGGAACCAGCTCTCAGACACACCAGAACCACGTGCCGGAGACGCCGGAAGCACCTGCCGAGCATGCCGGAGCCACCTGCTTGACTCGCCAGAAACACCTGCCGGACACGCCAAAATCACCTGCCGGGTACGCCAGAACCACCTGGCGGACACTCCGAAATCACCTGTCGCGCATGCCGGAACCACCTCTCACACGTGCCGGAAGCACGTGCCGGACACGCCGGAATCACCTACCGGACAGACCGGAACCACCTGCCGAGCACGCCGGAGCCACCTGTTCGACTCGCTGGAACCACCTGCCGGACAGGCCAATATCAACTGCTGGCTATGCCAGAACCACCTGGGGGACAGTCCGGGATCACCTGCCAGCCATGGCGGAACCACCTCTCAGACGTACCAGAACCACCTGCCGGAGAAGCTGGAAACACGTCCTGGACAGACTGGAACCACGTGACGGCCATGCCTGAACCACCTGCCGAGCACGGCGGAACCACCTGCCGGACACGCCAAAATCACCTGCGTGTTATGCCAGAACCACTTGGAGGACTCTCTGGGATGACCTGCCGGGCATGCCGGAACCACCTCTCAGAAGTGCCAGAACCATGTGGCGGACAGTCCGGAATCACCTGTTGGGCATGCGCAACCACCTCTGAGACGTACCAGAACCACATGCCGTGCAGGCTGGAAGCACCTAACTGACAGACCGGAATCACCTTTCGGGCATGCCGGAACCACCAGTCAGATGTGCCAGAAACACGTGCCCGAGACGCCGGAACCACCTGCCAAGCACGTTGGAACCACCTGCTCAACTCGCCTGAACCACCTGCCGGACATGCCAAAATCACCTGCCGACTATGCCAGAACCACTTGGCGAACACTCCGGAATCACTTGCCGGGCATGCAGGAACCACCTCTCAGACATGCCAGAACCCCGTGCCCATGACCCCGGAAGCACCAGCCGAGCACGCCGGAACCACCTGCTCGACTCGCCAGAACCACCAGCCGATCATGCAAAAATCACCTGCCGGCTACGCCACAACCAGTTGGTGAACACTTTGGAATCACCTGCCAGGCTTGCTGGAACCACCTGCCAGTCATGCCAAAATCACCTGCCAACTACGCCAGAACCGCTTGGCGGACACTGCGGAAACACCTGTCGGGCCGGCTGGAACCACATCTCAGACGTGCCAGAATCGTGTTCATGAGATGCTGGAACCACACCCCGAACAGACGGATACCACCTGCCAGAACCGCCTGAACCACCTGCTGAGCACGCCGGAACCACCTGCTCGACTCACCGGTACCACATCCCTGACACGCCAAAATCACCTGCTGTGTATGCCAGAACCACTTGGCGAACACTCCGGAATCACCTGCCGGGCATGCCGGAACCACCTCTCAGATATGCCAGAACCACGTGCCAATGACCCCGGAAGCACCTGCCGAGCACGCCGGAACCACCTGCTCGACTCGCCAGAACCACCTGCCGGACACGCAAAAATCACCTGCCGGCTACGCCACAACCAGTTGGTGAACACTTCGGAATCACCTGACGGGCTTGCTGGAACCACCTGCCGGTCATGCCAAAATCACCTGCCAACTACGCCAGTACCACTTGGCGGACACTGTGGAAACACCTGTCGGGCCGGCCGGAACCACATCTCAGACGTGCCAGAACCATGTGCATGAGATGCTGGAACCACACCCCGAACAGACGGAAAACTCCTGCCAGAACCGCCTGAACAACGTGCTGAGCACGCCGGAACCACCTGCTCGACTCACCGGTACCACCTCCCTGACACGCCAAAATCACCTGCTGGGTATGCCAGAACCACTTGGCGGACACTCCGGAATCATCTGCCGGACATGCCGGAACCAGCTCTCAGACACACCAGAACCAAGTGCCGGAGACGCCGGAAGCACCTGCCGAGCGTGCCGGAGCCACCTGCTCGACTCGCCAGAAACACCTGCCGGACACGCCAAAATCACCTGCCGGGTATGCCAGAACCACCTGGCGGACACTCCGGAATCCCCTGCCGCGCATGCCGGAACCACCTCTCAGACGTGCCTGAAGCACGTGCCAGACACGCCGGAAACACCTACCGGACAGACCGGAGCTACCTGCCAAGAACGCCGGAGCCACCTGTTCGACGCGCGGGAACCACCTGCCGGACAGGCCAATATCAACTGCTGGCTATGCCAGAACCACCTGGGGGACAGTCCGGGATCACCTGCCAGCCATGGCGGAACCACCTCTCAGACGTACCAGAACCACCTGCCGGAGAAGCTGGAAACACGTCCTGGACAGACTGGAACCACGTGACGGCCATGCCTGAACCACCTGCCGAGCACGGCGGAACCACCTGCCGGACACGCCAAAATCACCTGCGGGCTACGCCAGAACCACTTGGACGACTCTCCGAAATGACCTGCCGGGCATGTTGGAACCACCTCTCAGACGTGCCAGAAGCACGTGGCGGACAGTCCGGAAAGACCTGTTGGGCATACGCAACCACCTCTGACCGTACCAGAACCACGTGCCGTGCACGCCGGAACCACCTACCAGACAGACCGGAATCAACTTTTGGGCATGCCGGAACCACCAGTCAGATGTGCCAGAAACACGTGCCGGAGACGCCGGAAGCACCTGCCGAGCACGTCGCAACCACCTGCTCAACTCGCCTGAACCACCTGCCGGACACGCCAAAATCACCTGCCCGCTACACCAGCACCACTTCGGGGACAAGCCGGAATCACGTGAGGGGCATGCCGGCACAGCCTCTCAGACTGAACCTCGTGCCGGACACCACAGAACCACCTGCCGGACAGACCGGAACCACCTGCCGGACACGCCGGAACCACCGGCTCGACCCGCCGGAACGAACGCTGGACATGCAAAATCACCTGCCGGCTACGCCGGAAACACTTGGCGAACACTCCGGAATCACCTGCCGGGCATGCCGGAGCCACCTCTCAGATATGCCAGAACCACGTGCCAATGACCCCGGAAGCTCCTGCCGAGCACGCCGGAACCACCTGCTCGACTCGCCAGAACCACCTGCCGGACACGCAAAAATCACCTGCCGGCTACGCCACAACCAGTTGGGGAACACTTCGGAATCACCTGCCGGGCTTGCTGGAACCACCTGCCGGTCATGCCAAAATCACCTGCCAACTACGCCAGTACCACTTGGCGGACACTGTGGAAACACCTGTCGGGCCGGCCGGAACCACATCTCAGACGTGCCAGAACCATGTGCATGAGATGCTGGAACCACACCACGAACAGACGGAAAACACCTGCCAGACCCGTCTGAACAACCTGCCGAGCACGCCGGAGCCACCTGCTCGACTCGCCGGAACCACCTACCTGACATGCCCAAATCACCAGCCGGGTATGCCAGAACCACTTGGCGGACACTCCGGAATCATCTGCCGGACATGCCGGAACCAGCTCTCAGACACACCAGAACCAAGTGCCGGAGACGCCGGAAGCACCTGCCGAGCGTGCCGGAGCCACCTGCTCGACTCGCCAGAAACACCTGCCGGACACGCCAAAATCACCTGCCGGGTATGCCAGAACCACCTGGCGGACACTCCGGAATCCCCTGCCGCGCATGCCGGAACCACCTCTCAGACGTGCCTGAAGCACGTGCCAGACACGCCGGAAACACCTACCGGACAGACCGGAGCCACCTGCCAAGAACGCCGGAGCCACCTGTTCGACGCGCGGGAACCACCTGCCGGACAGGCCAATATCAACTGCTGGCTATGCCAGAACCACCTGGGGGACAGTCCGGGATCACCTGCCAGCCATGCCGGAACCACCTCTCAGACGTACCAGAACCACCTGCCGGAGAAGCTGGAAACACGTCCTGGACAGACTGGAACCACGTGACGGCCATGCCTGAACCACCTGCCGAGCACGGCGGAACCACCTGCCGGACACGCCAAAATCACCTGCGGGCTACGCCAGAACCACTTGGACGACTCTCCGAAATGACCTGCCGGGCATGTTGGAACCACCTCTCAGACGTGCCAGAAGCACGTGGCGGACAGTCCGGAAAGACCTGTTGGGCATACGCAACCACCTCTGACCGTACCAGAACCACGTGCCGTGCACGCCGGAACCACCTACCAGACAGACCGGAATCAACTTTTGGGCATGCCGGAACCACCAGTCAGATGTGCCAGAAACACGTGCCGGAGACGCCGGAAGCACCTGCCGAGCACGTCGCAACCACCTGCTCAACTCGCCTGAACCACCTGCCGGACACGCCAAAATCACCTGCCCGCTACACCAGCACCACTTCGGGGACAAGCCGGAATCACGTGAGGGGCATGCCGGCACAGCCTCTCAGACTGAACCTCGTGCCGGACACCACAGAACCACCTGCCGGACAGACCGGAACCACCTGCCAGACACGCCGGAACCACCGGCTCGACCCGACGGAACGACCGCTGGACATGCAAAATCACCTGCCGGCTACACCGGAAACACTTGGCGAACACTCCGGAATCACCTGCCGGGCATGCCGGAGCCACCTCTCAGACATGCCAGAAACCCGTGCCAATGACCCCGGAAGCAACAGCTGAGCACGCCGGAACCACCTGCTCGACTCGCCAGAACCACCTGCCGATCACGAAAAAATCACCTGCCGGCTACGCCACAACCCGTTGGTGAACACTTTGGAATCACCTGCCAGGCTTGCTGGAACCACCTGCCGGTCATGACAAAATCACCTGCCAAGAACGCCAGAACCCCTTGGCGGACACTGCGGAAACACCTGTCGGGCCGGCCGTAACCACATCTCAGGCGTGCCAGAAACGTGTTCATGAGATGCTGGAACCACACCCCGAACAGACGGATACCACCTGCCAGAACCGCCTGAACCACCTGCTGAGCACGCCGGAACCACCTGCTCGACTCACCGGTAACACCTCCCTGACACGCCAAAATCACCTGCTGGGTATGCAAGAACCGTTTGGCGGACACTCCGGAATCATCTGCCGGACATGCCGGAACCAGCTCTCAGACACACCAGAACCAAGTGCCGGAGACGCCGGAAGCACCTGCCAAGCATGCCGGAGCCACCTGCTCGACTCGCCAGAAACGCCTGCCGGACACGCCAAAATCACCTGCCGGGTATTCCAGAACCACCTGTCGGACACCACGGAATCGCCTGCCGCGCATGCCGGAACCACCTCTCAGACGTGCCGGAAGCACGTGCCAGACACGCCGGAAACACCTACCGGACAGACCGGAACCACCTGCCAAGAACGCCGGAGCCACCTGTTCGACTCGCGGGAACCACCTGCCGGACAGGCCAATATCAACTGCTGGCTATGCCAGAACCACCTGGGGGACAGTCCGGGATCACCTGCCAGCCATGGCGGAACCACCTCTCAGACGTACCAGAACCACCTGCCGGAGAAGCTGGAAACACGTCCTGGACAGACTGGAACCACTTGACGGCCAGGCCTGAACCACCTGCCGAGCACGGCGGAACCACCTGCCGGACACGCCAAAATCACCTGCGGGCTACGCCAGAACCACTTGGACGACTCTCCGAAATGACCTGCCGGGCATGTTGGAACCACCTCTCAGACGTGCCAGAAGCACGTGGCGGACAGTCCGGAATCACCTGTTGGGCATACGCAACCACCTCTGACCGTACCAGAACCACGTGCCGTGCACGCCGGAACCACCTACCAGACAGACCGGAATCAACTTTTGGGCATGCCGGAACCACCAGTCAGATGTGCCAGAAACACGTGCCGGAGACGCCGGAAGCACCTGCCGAGCACGTCGCAACCACCTGCTCAACTCGCCTGAACCACCTGCCGGACACGCCAAAATCACCTGCCCGCTACACCAGCACCACTTCGGGGACAAGCCGGAATCACGTGAGGGGCATGCCGGCACAGCCTCTCAGACTGAACCTCGTGCCGGACACCACAGAACCACCTGCCGGACAGACCGGAACCAACTGCTGGACACGCCGGAACCACCGGCTCGACCCGCCGGAACGACCGCTGGACATGCAAAATCACCTGCCGGCTACGCCGGAAACACTTGGCGAACACTCCGGAATCACCTGCCGGGCATGCCGGAGCCACCTCTCAGATATGCCAGAACCACGTGCCAATGACCCCGGAAGCTCCTGCCGAGCACGCCGGAACCACCTGCCGGACACGCAAAAATCACCTGCCGGCTACGCCACAACCAGTTGGGGAACACTTCGGAATCACCTGCCGGGCTTGCTGGAACCACCTGCCCGTCATGCCAAAATCACCTGCCAACTACGCCAGTACCACTTGGCGGACACTGTGGAAACACCTGTCGGGCCGGCCGGAACCACATCTCAGACGTGCCAGAACCATGTGCATGAGATGCTGGAACCACACCCCGAACAGACGGAAAACACCTGCCAGACCCGTCTGAACAACCTGCCGAGCACGCCGGAGCCACCTGCTCGACTCGCCGGAACCACCTACCTGACATGCCCAAATCACCAGCCGGGTATGCCAGAACCACTTGGCGGACACTCCGGAATCATCTGCCGGACATGCCGGAACCAGCTCTCAGACACACCAGAACCACGTGCCGGAGATGCCGGAAGCGCCTGCCGAGCATGCCGGAGCCACCTGCTCGACTCGCCAGAAACACCTGCCGGACACGCCAAAATCACCTGCCGGGTATGCGAGAACCACCCGGCGGACACTCGAAACCTCCTGTGGCGCATGCCGGAAACACCACTCAGACGTGCCGGAAGCACGTGCCGGACACGCCGGAATCACCTACCGGACAGACTGGAACCACCTGCCGAGCACGCCGGAGCCACCTGTTCGACTCGCTGGAACCACCTGCCGGACAGGCCAATATCAACTGCTGGCTATGCCAGAACCACCTGGGGGACGGTCCGGAATCACCTGCCAGCCATGGCGGAACCACCTCTCAGACGTACCAGAACCACCTGCCGGAGAAGCTGGAAACACGTCCTGGACAGTCTGGAACCACCTGCCGGCCAAGCCGGAACCACCTGCCAAGCACAACGGAACAACCTGCCAGACACGCCAAAATCACCTGCGTGTTATGCCAGAACCACTTGGAGGACTCTCTGGGATGACCTGCCGGGCATGCCGGAACCACCTCTCAGATGTGCCAGAACCATGTGGCGGACAGTCCCGAATCACCTGTTGGGCATGCGCAACCACCTCTGAGACGTACCAGAACCACATGCCGTGCAGGCTGGAACCACCTACCGGACAGACCGGAATCACCTTTCGGGCATGCCGGAACCACCTGTCAGATGTGCCAGAAACACGTGCCGGAGACGCCGGAAGCACCTGCCAAGCATGTTGGAACCACCTGCTCAACTCGCCTGAACCACCTGCCGGACATGCCAAAATCACCTGCCGACTATGCCAGAACCACTTGGCGAACACTCCGGAATCACTTGCCGGGCATGCAGGAACCACCTCTCAGACATGCCAGAACCCCGTGCCAATGACCCCGGAAGCACCAGCCGAGAACGCCGGAACAACCTGCTCGACTCGCCAGAACCACCTGCCGATCACGCAAAAATCACCTGCCGGCTACGCCACAACCAGTTGGTGAACACTTTGGAATCACCTGCCAGTCTTGCTGGAACCACCTGCCAGTCATGCCAAAATCACCTGCCAACTACGCCAGAACCGCTTGGCGGACACTGCGGAAACACCTGTCGGGCCGGCTGGAACCACATCTCAGACGTGCCAGAAACGTGTTCATGAGATGCTGGAACCACACCCCGAACAGACGGATACCACCTGCCAGAACCGCCTGAACCACCTGCTGAGCACGCCGGAACCACCTGCTCGACTCACCGGTACCACCTCCCTGACACGCCAAAATCACCTGCTGGGTATGCCAGAACCACTTGGCGGACACTCCGGAATCATCTGCCGGACATGCCGGAACCAGCTCTCAGACACACCAGAACCAAGTGCCAGAGACGCCGGAAGCACCTGCCGAGCGTGCCGGAGCCACCTGCTCGACTCGCCAGAAACACCTGCCGGACACGCCAAAATAACCTGCCGGGTATGCCAGAACCACCTGGCGGACACTCCGGAATCCCCTGCCGTGCATGCCGGAACCACCTCTCAGACGTGCCGGAAGCACGTGCCAGACACGCCGGAAACACCTACCGGACAGACCGGAACCACCTGCCAAGAACGCCGGAGCCACCTGTTCGACTCGCGGGAACCACCTGCCGGACAGGCCAATATCAACTGCTGGCTATGCCAGAACCACCTGGGGGACAGTCCGGGATCACCTGCCAGCCATGGCGGAACCACCTCTCAGACGTACCAGAACCACCTGCCGGAGAAGCTGGAAACACGTCCTGGACAGACTGGAACCACGTGACGGCCATGCCTGAACCACCTGCCGAGCACGGCGGAACCACCTGCCGGACACGCCAAAATCACCTGCGGGCTACGCCAGAACCACTTGGACGACTCTCCGAAATGACCTGCCGGGCATGTTGGAACCACCTCTCAGACGTGCCAGAAGCACGTGGCGGACAGTCCGGAAAGACCTGTTGGGCATACGCAACCACCTCTGACCGTACCAGAACCACGTGCCGTGCACGCCGGAACCACCTACCAGACAGACCGGAATCAACTTTTGGGCATGCCGGAACCACCAGTCAGATGTGCCAGAAACACGTGCCGGAGACGCCGGAAGCACCTGCCGAGCACGTCGCAACCACCTGCTCAACTCGCCTGAACCACCTGCCGGACACGCCAAAATCACCTGCCCGCTACACCAGCACCACTTCGGGGACAAGCCGGAATCACGTGAGGGGCATGCCGGCACAGCCTCTCAGACTGAACCTCGTGCCGGACACCACAGAACCACATGCCGGACAGACCGGAACCACCTGCCGGACACGCCGGAACCACCGGCTCGACCCGCCGGAACGACCGCTGGACATGCAAAATCACCTGCCGGCTACGCCGGAAACACTTGGCGAACACTCCGGAATCACCTGCCGGGCATGCCGGAGCCACCTCTCAGATATGCCAGAACCACGTGCCAATGACCCCGGAAGCTCCTGCCGAGCACGCCGGAACCACCTGCTCGACTCGCCAGAACCACCTGCCGGACACGCAAAAATCACCTGCCGGCTACGCCACAACCAGTTGGGGAACACTTCGGAATCACCTGCCGGGCTTGCTGGAACCACCTGCCCGTCAGGCCAAAATCACCTGCCAACTACGCCAGTACCACTTGGCGGACACTGTGGAAACACCTGTCGGGCCGGCCGGAACCACATCTCAGACGTGCCAGAACCATGTGCATGAGATGCTGGAACCACACCCCGAACAGACGGAAAACACCTGCCAGACCCGTCTGAACAACCTGCCGAGCACGCCGGAGCCACCTGCTCGACTCGCCGGAACCACCTACCTGACATGCCCAAATCACCAGCCGGGTATGCCAGAACCACTTGGCGGACACTCCGGAATCATCTGCCGGACATGCCGGAACCAGCTCTCAGACACACCAGAACCACGTGCCGGAGATGCCGGAAGCGCCTGCCGAGCATGCCGGAGCCACCTGCTAGACTCGCCAGAAACACCTGCCGGACACGCCAAAATCACCTGCCGGGTATGCCAGAACCACTTGGCGAACACTCCGGAATCACTTGCCGGGCATGCAGGAACCACCTCTCAGACATGCCAGAAACCCGTGCCAATGACCCCGGAAGCAACAGCTGAGCACGCCGGAACCACCTGCTCGACTCGCCAGAACCACCTGCCGATCACGAAAAAATCACCTGCCGGCTACGCCACAACCCGTTGGTGAACACTTTGGAATCACCTGCCAGGCTTGCTGGAACCACCTGCCGGTCATGACAAAATCACCTGCCAAGAACGCCAGAACCCCTTGGCGGACACTGCGGAAACACCTGTCGGGCCGGCCGGAACCACATCTCAGACGTGCCAGAACCATGTGCATGAGATGCTGGAACCACACCCCGAACAGACGGAAAACTCCTGCCAGACCCGTCGAACAACCTGCCGAGCACGCCGGAGCCACCTGCTCGACTCGCCGGAACCACCTACCTGACATGCCCAAATCACCAGCCGGGTATGCCAGAACCACTTGGCGGACACTCCGGAATCATCTGCCGGACATGCCGGAACCAGCTCTCAGACACACCAGAACCACGTGCCGGAGACGCCGGAAGCACCTGCCGAGCATGCCGGAGCCACCTGCTCGACTCGCCAGAAACACCTGCCGGACACGCCAAAATCACCTGCCGGGTACGCCAGAACCACCTGGCGGACACTCCGAAACCACCTGTCGCGCATGCCGGAACCACCTCTCAGACGTGCCGGAAGCACGTGCCGGACACGCCGGAATCACCTACCGGACAGACCGGAACCACCTGCCGAGCACGCCGGAGCCACCTGTTCGACTCGCTGGAACCACCTGCCGGACAGGCCAATATCAACTGCTGGCTATGCCAGAACCACCTGGGGGACGGTCCGGAATCACCTGCCAGCCATGGCGGAACCACCTCTCAGACGTACCAGAACCACCTGCCGGAGAAGCTGGAAACACGTCCTGGACAGTCTGGAACCACCTGCCGGCCAAGCCAGAACCACCTGCCAAGCACAACGGAACAACCTGCCAGACACGCCAAAATCACCTGCGTGTTATGCCAGAACCACTTGGAGGACTCTCTGGGATGACCTGCCGGGCATGCCGGAACCACCTCTCAGACGTGCCAGATGCATGTGACGGACAGTCCGGAATCACCTGTTGGGCATGCGCAACCACCTCTGAGACGTACCAGAACCACATGCCGTGCAGGCTGGAACCACCTACCGGACAGACCGGAATCACCTTTCGGGCATGCCGGAACCACCTGTCAGATGTGCCAGAAACACGTGCCGGAGACGCCGGAAGCACCTGCCAAGCACGTTGGAACCACCTGCTCAACTCGCCTGAACCACCTGCCGGACATGCCAAAATCACCTGCCGACTATGCCAGAACCACTTGGCGAACACTCCGGAATCACTTGCCGGGCATGCAGGAACCACCTCTCAGACATGCCAGAACCCCGTGCCAATGACCCCGGAAGCACCAGCCGAGAACGCCGGAACCACCTGCTCGACTCGCCAGAACCACCTGCCGATCACGCAAAAATCACCTGCCGGCTACGCCACAACCAGTTGGTGAACGCTTTGGAATCACCTGCCAGTCTTGCTGGAACCACCTGCCAGTCATGCCAAAATCACCTGCCAACTACGCCAGAACCGCTTGGCGGACACTGCGGAAACACCTGTCGGGCCGGCCGGAACCACATCTCAGACGTGCCAGAAACGTGTTCATGAGATGCTGGAACCACACCCCGAACAGACGGATACCACCTGCCAGAACCGCCTGAACCACCTGCTGAGCACGCCGGAACCACCTGCTCGACTCACCGGTACCACCTCCCTGACACGCCAAAATCACCTGCTGGGTATGCCAGAACCACTTGGCGGACACTCCGGAATCATCTGCCGGACATGCCGGAAGCAGCTCTCAGACACACCAGAACCAAGTGCCGGAGAAGCCGGAAGCACCTGCCGAGCATGCCGGAGCCACCTGCTCGACTCGCCAGAAACACCTGCCGGACACGCCAAAATCACCTGCCGAGTATGCCAGAACCACCTGGCGGACACTACGGAATCACCTGCCGCGCATGCCGGAACCACCTCTCAGACGTGCCGGAAGCACGTGCCAGACACGCCGGAAACACCTACCGGACAGACCGGAACCACCTGCCAAGAACGCCGGAGCCACCTGTTCGACTCGCTGGAACCACCTGGCGGACAGGCCAATATCAACTGCTGGCTATGCCAGAACCACCTGGGGGACAGTCCGGGATCACCTGCCAGCCATGGCGGAACCACCTCTCACACGTACCAGAACCACCTGCCGGAGAAGCTGGAAACACGTCCTGGACAGACTGGAACCACGTGACGGCCATGCCTGAACCACCTGCCGAGCACGGCGGAACCACCTGCCGGACACGCCAAAATCACCTGCGGGCTACGCCAGAACCTCTTGGACGACTCTCCGAAATGACCTGCCGGGCATGTTGGAACCACCTCTCAGACGTGCCAGAAGCACGTGGCGGACAGTCCGGAATCACCTGTTGGGCATATGCAACCACCTCTGAGACGTACCATAACCACGTGCCGTGCACGCCGGAACCACCTACCGGACAGACCGGAATCAACTTTTGGGCATGCCGGAACCACCAGTCAGATGTGCCAGAAACACGTGCCGGAGACGCCGGAAGCACGTGCCGAGCATGCCGGAGCCACCTGCTCGACTCGCCAGAAACACCTGCCGGACACGCCAAAATCACCTGCCGGGTATGCCAGAACCACCTGGCGGACACTACGGAATCACCTCCCGCGCATGCCGGAACCACCTCTCAGACGTGCCGGAAGCACGTGCCAGACAAGCCGGAAACACCTACCGGGCAGACCGGAACCACCTGCCAAGAACGCCGGAGCCACGTGTTCGACTCGCTGGAACCACCTGCCAGGAGGCCAATATCAACTGCTGGCTATGCCAGAACCACCTGGGGGAGAGTCCGGGATCACCTGCCAGCCATGGCGGAACCACCTCTCAGACGTACCAGAACCACATGCCGGAGAAGCTGGAAACACGTCCTGGACAGACTAGAACCACGTGACGGCCATGCCTGAACCACCTGAAGAGCACGGCGGAAGCACCTGCCGGACAGACCGGAATCCACTTTTGGGCATGCCGGAACCACCAGTCAGATGTGCCAGAAACACGTGCCGGAGACCCCGGAAGCACCTGCCGAGCACGTCGCAACCACCTGCTCAACTCGCCTGAACCACCTGCCGGACACGCCAAAATCACCTGCCCGCTACACCAGCACCACTTCGGGGACAAGCCGGAATCACGTGAGGGGCATGCCGGCACAGCCTCTCAGACTGAACCTCGTGCCGGACACCACAGAACCACCTGCCGGACAGACCGGAACCACCTGCCGGACACGCCGGAACCACCGGCTCGACCCGCCGGAACGAACGCTGGACATGCAAAATCACCTGCCGGCTACGCCGGAAACACTTGGCGAACACTCCGGAATCACCTGCCGGGCATGCCGGAACCACCTCTCAGATATGCCAGAACCACGTGCCAATGACCCCGGAAGCACCTGCCGAGCACGCCGGAACCACCTGCTCGACTCGCCAGAACCACCTGCCGGACACGCCAAAATCACCTGCCGGCTACGCCACAACCAGTTGGGGAACACTTCGGAATCACCTGCCGGGCTTGCTGGAACCATCTGCCGGTCATGCCAAAATCACCTGCCAAGTACGCCAGTACCACTTGGCGGACACTGTGGAAACACCTGTCGGGCCGGCCGGAACCACATCTCAGACGTGCCAGAACCATGTGCATGAGATGCTGGAACCACACCCCGAACAGACGGAAAACACCTGCCAGACCCGTCTGAACAACCTGCCGAGCACGCCGGAGCCACCTGCTCGACTCGCCGGAACCACCTACCTGACATGCCCAAATCACCAGCCGGGTATGCCAGAACCACTTGGCGGACACTCCGGAATCATCTGGCGGACATGCCGGAACCAGCTCTCAGACACACCAGAACCACGTGCCGGAGACGCCGGAAGCACCTGCCGAGCATGCCGGAGCCACCTGCTCGACTCGCCAGAAACACCTGCCGGACACGCCAAAATCACCTGCCGGGTATGCCAGAACCACCTGGCGGACACTACGGAATCACCTGCCGCGCATGCCGGAACCACCTCTCAGACGTGCCGGAAGCACGTGCCAGACACGCCGGAAACACCTACCGGACAGACCGGAACCACCTGCCAAGAACGCCGGAGCCACCTGTTCGACTCGCAGGAACCACCTGCCGGACAGGCCAATATCAACTGCTGGCTATGCCAGAACCACCTGGGGGACAATCCGGGATCACCTGCCAGCCATGGCGGAACCACCTCTCAGACGTACCAGAACCACCTGCCGGAGAAGCTGGAAACACGTCCTGGAGAGACTGGAACCACGTGACGGCCATGCCTCAACCACCTGCCGAGCACGGCGGAACCACCTGCCGGACACGCCAAAATCACCTGCGGGCTACGCCAGAACCTCTTGGACGACTCTCCGAAATGACCTGCCGGGCATGTTGGAACCACCTCTCAGACGTGCCAGAAGCACGTGGCGGACAGTCCGGAATCACCTGTTGGGCATATGCAACCACCTCTGAGACGTACCATAACCACGTGCCGTGCACGCCGGAACCACCTACCGGACAGACCGGAATCAACTTTTGGGCATGCCGGAACCACCAGTCAGATGTGCCAGAAACACGTGCCGGAGACGCCGGAAGCACGTGCCGAGCATGCCGGAGCCACCTGCTCGACTCGCCAGAAACACCTGCCGGACACGCCAAAATCACCTGCCGGGTATGCCAGAACCACCTGGCGGACACTACGGAATCACCTCCCGCGCATGCCGGAACCACCTCTAAGACGTGCCGGAAGCACGTGCCAGACAAGCCGGAAACACCTACCGGGCAGACCGGAACCACCTGCCAAGAACGCCGGAGCCACGTGTTCGACTCGCTGGAACCACCTGCCAGGAGGCCAATATCAACTGCTGGCTATGCCAGAACCACCTGGGGGACAGTCCGGGATCACCTGCCAGCCATGGCGGAACCACCTCTCAGACGTACCAGAACCACCTGCCGGAGAAGCTGGAAACACGTCCTGGACAGACTAGAACCACGTGACGGCCATGCCTGAACCACCTGCCGAGCACGGCGGAAGCACCTGCCGGACAGACCGGAATCCACTTTGGGCATGCCGGAACCACCAGTCAGATGTGCCAGAAACACGTGCCGGAGACCCCGGAAGCACCTGCCGAGCACGTCGCAACCACCTGCTCAACTCGCCTGAACCACCTGCCGGACACGCCAAAATCACCTGCCCGCTACACCAGCACCACTTCGGGGACAAGCCGGAATCACGTGAGGGGCATGCCGGCACAGCCTCTCAGACTGAACCTCGTGCCGGACACCACAGAACCACCTGCCGGACAGACCGGAACCACCTGCCGGACACGCCGGAACCACCGGCTCGACCCGCCGGAACGAACGCTGGACATGCAAAATCACCT
This sequence comes from Equus przewalskii, assembly GCF_037783145.1. Taxonomy (NCBI): domain Eukaryota; kingdom Metazoa; phylum Chordata; class Mammalia; order Perissodactyla; family Equidae; genus Equus; species Equus przewalskii. Next base: position 3,259 of record NW_027227574.1, on the reverse strand, counting down.
GCCGGCTACGCCGGAAACACTTGGCGAACACTCCGGAATCACCTGCCGGGCATGCCGGAACCACCTCTCAGATATGCCAGAACCACGTGCCAATGACCCCGGAAGCACCTGCCGAGCACGCCGGAACCACCTGCTCGACTCGCCAGAACCACCTGCCGGACACGCCAAAATCACCTGCCGGCTACGCCACAACCAGTTGGGGAACACTTCGGAATCACCTGCCGGGCTTGCTGGAACCATCTGCCGGTCATGCCAAAATCACCTGCCAAGTACGCCAGTACCACTTGGCGGACACTGTGGAAACACCTGTCGGGCCGGCCGGAACCACATCTCAGACGTGCCAGAACCATGTGCATGAGATGCTGGAACCACACCCCGAACAGACGGAAAACACCTGCCAGACCCGTCTGAACAACCTGCCGAGCACGCCGGAGCCACCTGCTCGACTCGCCGGAACCACCTACCTGACATGCCCAAATCACCAGCCGGGTATGCCAGAACCACTTGGCGGACACTCCGGAATCATCTGCCGGACATGCCGGAACCAGCTCTCAGACACACCAGAACCACGTGCCGGAGACGCCGGAAGCACCTGCCGAGCATGCCGGAGCCACCTGCTCGACTCGCCAGAAACACCTGCCGGACACGCCAAAATCACCTGCCGGGTACGCCAGAACCACCTGGCGGACACTCCGAAACCACCTGTCGCGCATGCCGGAACCACCTCTCAGACGTGCCGGAAGCACGTGCCGGACACGCCGGAATCACCTACCGGACAGACCGGAACCACCTGCCGAGCACGCCGGAGCCACCTGTTCGACTCGCTGGAACCACCTGCCGGACAGGCCAATATCAACTGCTGGCTATGCCAGAACCACCTGGGGGACGGTCCGGAATCACCTGCCAGCCATGGCGGAACCACCTCTCAGACGTACCAGAACCACCTGCCGGAGAAGCTGGAAACACGTCCTGGACAGTCTGGAACCACCTGCCGGCCAAGCCGGAACCACCTGCCAAGCACAACGGAACAACCTGCCAGACACGCCAAAATCACCTGCGTGTTATGCCAGAACCACTTGGAGGACTCTCTGGGATGACCTGCCGGGCATGCCGGAACCACCTCTCAGACGTGCCAGAACCATGTGGCGGACAGTCCGGAATCACCTGTTGGGCATGCGCAACCACCTCTGAGACGTACCAGAACCACATGCCGTGCAGGCTGGAACCACCTACCGGACAGACCGGAATCACCTTTCGGGCATGCCGGAACCACCTGTCAGATGTGCCAGAAACACGTGCCGGAGACGCCGGAAGCACCTGCCAAGCACGTTGGAACCACCTGCTCAACTCGCCTGAACCACCTGCCGGACATGCCAAAATCACCTGCCGACTATGCCAGAACCACTTGGCGAACACTCCGGAATCACTTGCCGGGCATGCAGGAACCACCTCTCAGACATGCCAGAACCCCGTGCCAATGACCCCGGAAGCACCAGCCGAGCACGCCGGAACCACCTGCTCGACTCGCCAGAACCACCTGCCGATCACGCAAAAATCACCTGCCGGCTACGCCACAACCAGTTGGTGAACACTTTGGAATCACCTGCCAGGCTTGCTGGAACCACCTGCCAGTCATGCCAAAATCACCTGCCAACTACGCCAGAACCGCTTGGCGGACACTGCGGAAACACCTGTCGGGCCGGCTGGAACCACATCTCAGACGTGCCAGAAACGTGTTCATGAGATGCTGGAACCACACCCCGAACAGACGGATACCACCTGCCAGAACCGCCTGAACCACCTGCTGAGCACGCCGGAACCACCTGCTCGACTCACCGGTACCACCTCCCTGACACGCCAAAATCACCTGCTGGGTATGCCAGAACCACTTGGCGGACACTCCGGAATCATCTGCCGGACATGCCGGAACCAGCTCTCAGACACACCAGAACCAAGTGCCAGAGACGCCGGAAGCACCTGCCGAGAAGCACCTGCCGAGCATGCCGGAGCCACCTGCTCGACTCGCCAGAAACACCTGCCGGACACGCCAAAATAACCTGCCGGGTATGCCAGAACCACCTGGCGGACACTCCGAAATCACCTGCCGTGCATGCCGGAACCACCTCTCAGACGTGCCGGAAGCACGTGCCAGACACGCCGGAAACACCTACCGGACAGACCGGAACCACCTGCCAAGAACGCCGGAGCCACCTGTTCGACTCGCTGGAACCACCTGCCGGACAGGCCAATATCAACTGCTGGCTATGCCAGAACCACCTGGGGGACGGTCCGGGATCACCTGCCAGCCATGGCGGAACCACCTCTCAGACGTACCAGAACCACCTGCCGGAGAAGCTGGAAACACGTCCTGGACAGACTGGAACCACCTGACGGCCATGCCTGAACCACCTGCCGAGCACGGCGGAACCACCTGCCGGACACGCCAAAATCACCTGCGGGCTACGCCAGAACCACTTGGACGACTCTCCGAAATGACCTGCCGGGCATGTTGGAACCACCTCTCAGACGTGCCAGAAGCACGTGGCGGACAGTCCGGAATGACCTGTTGGGCATACGCAACCACCTCTGACCGTACCAGAACCACGTGCCGTGCACGCCGGAACCACCTACCGGACAGACCGGAATCAACTTTTGGGCATGCCGGAACCACCAGTCAGATGTGCCAGAAACACGTGCCGGAGACGCCGGAAGCACCTGCCGAGCACGTCGCAACCACCTGCTCAACTCGCCTGAACCACCTGCCGGACACGCCAAAATCACCTGCCCGCTACACCAGCACCACTTCGGGGACAAGCCGGAATCACGTGAGGGGCATGCCGGCACAGCCTCTCAGACTGAACCTCGTGCCGGACACCACAGAACCACCTGCCGGACAGACCGGAACCACCTGCCGGACACGCCGGAACCACCGGCTCGACCCGCCGGAACGACCGCTGGACATGCAAAATCACCTGCCGGCTACGCCGGAAACACTTGGCGAACACTCCGGAATCACCTGCCGGGCATGCCGGAACCACCTCTCAGATATGCCAGAACCACGTGCCAATGACCCCGGAAGCTCCTGCCGAGCACGCCGGAACCACCTGCTCGACTCGCCAGAACCACCTGCCGGACACGCAAAAATCACCTGCCGGCTACGCCACAACCAGTTGGGGAACACTTCGGAATCACCTGCCGGGTTTGCTGGAACCACCTCTCAGACGTGCCAGAACCATGTGGCGGATCATCCGGAATCACC
>NW_027227573.1:0-13334 GCF_037783145.1 Equus przewalskii | reverse complement strand
TGTAACCTACTTGGTTAGAATTCTGGTATTCTTCGGGCATGCCGGAACCACCTCTCAGACGTGCCAGAACCATGTGGCGGACAGTCCGGAATCACCTGTTGGGCATGCGCAACCACCTCTGAGACGTACCAGAACCACATGCCGTGCAGGCTGGAACCACCTACCGGACAGACCGGAATCACCTTTCGGGCATGCCGGAACCACCTGTCAGATGTGCCAGAAACATGTGCCGGAGACGCCGGAAGCACCTGCCAAGCACGTTGGAACCACCTGCTCAACTCGCCTGAACCACCTGCCGGACATGCCAAAATCACCTGCCGACTATGCCAGAACCACTTGGCGAACACTCCGGAATCACTTGCCGGGCATGCAGGAACCACCTCTCAGACATGCCAGAACCCCGTGCCAATGACCCCGGAAGCACCAGCCGAGCACGCCGGAACCACCTGCTCGACTCGCCAGAACCACCTGCCGATCACGCAAAAATCACCTGCCGGCTACGCCACAACCAGTTGGTGAACACTTTGGAATCACCTGCCGGGCTTGCTGGAACCACCTGCCAGTCATGCCAAAATCACCTGCCAACTACGCCAGAACCGCTTGGCGGACACTGCGGAAACACCTGTCGGGCCGGCTGGAACCACATCTCAGACGTGCCAGAAACGTGTTCATGAGATGCTGGAACCACACCCCGAACAGACGGATACCACCTGCCAGAACCGCCTGAACCACCTGCTGAGCACGCCGGAACCACCTGCTCGACTCACCGGTACCACCTCCCTGACACGCCAAAATCACCTGCTGGGTATGCCAGAACCACTTGGCGGACACTCCGGAATCATCTGCCGGACATGCCGGAACCAGCTCTCAGACACACCAGAACCAAGTGCCGGAGACGCCGGAAGCACCTGCCGAGCATGCCGGAGCCACCTGCTCGACTCGCCAGAAACACCTGCCGGACACGCCAAAATCACCTGCCGGGTATGCCAGAACCACCTGGCGGACACTCCGGAATCACCTGCCGCGCATGCCGGAACCACCTCTCAGACGTGCCGGAAGCACGTGCCAGACACGCCGGAAACACCTACCGGACAGACCGGAACCACCTGCCAAGAACGCCGGAGCCACCTGTTCGACTCGCTGGAACCACCTGCCGGACAGGCCAATATCAACTGCTGGCTATGCCAGAACCACCTGGGGGACAGTCCGGGATCACCTGCCAGCCATGCCGGAACCACCTCTCAGACGTACCAGAACCACCTGCCGGAGAAGCTGGAAACACGTCCTGGACAGACTGGAACCACGTGACGGCCATGCCTCAACCACCTGCCGAGCACGGCGGAACCACCTGCCGGACACGCCAAAATCACCTGCGGGCTACGCCAGAACCACTTGGACGACTCTCCGAAATGACCTGCCGGGCATGTTGGAACCACCTCTCAGACGTGCCAGAAGCACGTGGCGGATGGTCCGGAATCACCTGTTGGGCATACGCAACCACCTCTGAGACGTACCAGAACCACGTGCCGTGCACGCCGGAACCACCTACCGGACAGACCGGAATCAACTTTTGGGCATGCCGGAACCACCAGTCAGATGTGCCAGAAACACGTGCCGGAGACGCCGGAAGCACCTGCCGAGCACGTCGCAACCACCTGCTCAACTCGCCTGAACCACCTGCCGGACACGCCAAAATCACCTGCCCGCTACACCAGCACCACTTCGGGGACAAGCCGGAATCACGTGAGGGGCATGCCGGCACAGCCTCTCAGACTGAACCTCGTGCCGGACACCACAGATCCACCTGCCGGACAGACCGGAATCAACTTTTGGGCATGCCGGAACCACCAGTCAGATGTGCCAGAAACACGTGCCGGAGACGACGGAAGCACCTGCCGAGCATGCCGGAGCCACCTGCTCGACTCGCCAGAAACACCTGCCGGACACGCCAAAATCACCTGCCGGGTACGCCAGAACCACCTGGCGGACACTCCGAAACCACCTGTCGCGCATGCCGGAACCACCTCTCAGACGTGCCGGAAGCACGTGCCGGACACGCCGGAATCACCTACCGGAAAGACCGGAACCACCTGCCGAGCACGCCGGAGCCACCTGTTCGACTCGCTGGAACCACCTGCCGGACAGGCCAATATCAACTGCTGGCTATGCCAGAACCACCTGGGGGACAGTCCGGGATCACCTGCCAGCCATGGCGGAACCACCTCTCAGACGTACCAGAACCACCTGCCGGAGAAGCTGGAAACACGTCCTGGACAGACTGGAACCACGTGACGGCCATGCCTGAACCACCTGCCGAGCACGGCGGAACCACCTGCCGGACACGCCAAAATCACCTGCGGGCTACGCCAGAACCACTTGGACGACTCTCCGAAATGACCTGCCGGGCATGTTGGAACCACCTCTCAGACGTGCCAGAAGCACGTGGCGGACAGTCCGGAATCACCTGTTGGGCATACGCAACCACCTCTGACCGTACCAGAACCACGTGCCATGCACGCCGGAACCACCTACCAGACAGACCGGAATCAACTTTTGGGCATGCCGGAACCACCAGTCAGATGTGCCAGAAACACGTGCCGGAGACGCCGGAAGCACCTGCCGAGCACGTCGCAACCACCTGCTCAACTCGCCTGAACCACCTGCCGGACACGCCAAAATCACCTGCCCGCTACACCAGCACCACTTCGGGGACAAGCCGGAATCACGTGAGGGGCATGCCGGCACAGCCTCTCAGACTGAACCTCGTGCCGGACACCACAGAACCACCTGCCGGACAGACCGGAACCACCTGCCGGACACGCCGGAACCACCGGCTCGACCCGCCGGAACGACCGCTGGACATGCAAAATCACCTGCCGGCTACGCCGGAAACACTTGGCGGACACTCCGGAATCACCTGCCAGGCATGCCGGAACCACCTCTCAGATATGCCAGAACCACGTGCCAATGACCCCGGAAGCACCTGCCGAGCACGCCGGAGCCACCTGCTCGACTCGCCAGAAACACCTGCCGGACACGCCAAAATCACCTGCCGGGTATGCCAGAACCACCTGGCGGACACTACGGAATCACCTCCCGCGCATGCCGGAACCACCTCTCAGATGTGCCGGAAGCACGTGCCAGACAAGCCGGAAACACCTACCGGGCAGACCGGAACCACCTGCCAAGAACGCCGGAGCCACGTGTTCGACTCGCTGGAACCACCTGCCAGGAGGCCAATATCAACTGCTGGCTATGCCAGAACCACCTGGGGGACAGCCCGGGATCACCTGCCAGCCATGGCGGAACCACCTCTCAGACGTACCAGAACCACCTGCCGGAGAAGCTGGAAACACGTCCTGGACAGACTAGAACCACGTGACGGCCATGCCTGAACCACCTGCCGAGCACGGCGGAAGCACCTGCCGGACAGACCGGAATCAACTTTTGGGCATGCCGGAACCACCAGTCAGATGTGCCAGAAACACGAGCAGGAGACCCCGGAAGCACCTGCCGAGCACGTCGCAACCACCTGCTCAACTCGCCTGAACCACCTGCCGGACACGCCAAAATCACCTGCCCGCTACACCAGCACCACTTCGGGGACAAGCCGGAATCACGTGAGGGGCATGCCGGCACAGCCTCTCAGACTGAACCTCGTGCCGGACACCACAGAACCACCTGCCGGACAGACCGCAACCACCTGCCGGACACGCCGGAACCACCGGCTCGACCCGCCGGAACGAACGCTGGACATGCAAAATCACCTGCCGGCTACGCCAGAAACACTTGGCGAACACTCCGGAATCACCTGCCGGGCATGCCGGAACCACCTCTCAGATATGCCAGAACCACGTGCCAATGACCCCGGAAGCACCTGCCGAGCACGCCGGAACCACCTGCTCGACTCGCCAGAACCACCTGCCGGACACGCCAAAATCACCTGCCGGCTACGCCACAACCAGTTGGGGAACACTTCGGAATCACCTGCCGGGCTTGCTGGAACCATCTGCCGGTCATGCCAAAATCACCTGCCAAGTACGCCAGTACCACTTGGCGGACACTGTGGAAACACCTGTCGGGCCGGCCGGAACCACATCTCAGACGTGCCAGAACCATGTGCATGAGATGCTGGAACCACACCCCGAACAGACGGAAAACACCTGCCAGACCCGTCTGAACAACCTGCCGAGCACGCCGGAGCCACCTGCTCGACTCGCCGGAACCACCTACCTGACATGCCCAAATCACCAGCCGGGTATGCCAGAACCACTTGGCGGACACTCCGGAATCATCTGCCGGACATGCCGGAACCAGCTCTCAGACACACCAGAACCACGTGCCGGAGACGCCGGAAGCACCTGCCGAGCATGCCGGAGCCACCTGCTCGACTCGCCAGAAACACCTGCCGGACACGCCAAAATCACCTGCCGGGTACGCCAGAACCACCTGGCGGACAGTCCGAAACCACCTGTCGCGCATGCCGGAACCACCTCTCAGACGTGCCGGAAGCACGTGCCGGACACGCCGGAATCACCTACCGGACAGACCGGAACCACCTGCCGAGCACGCCGGAGCCACCTGTTCGACTCGCTGGAACCACCTGCCGGACAGGCCAATATCAACTGCTGGCTATGCCAGAACCACCTGGGGGACGGTCCGGAATCACCTGCCAGCCATGGCGGAACCACCTCTCAGACGTACCAGAACCACCTGCCGGAGAAGCTGGAAACACGTCCTGGACAGTCTGGAACCACCTGCGGGCCAAGCCTGAACCACCTGCCAAGCACAACGGAGCAACCTGCCAGACACGCCAAAATCACCTGCGTGTTATGCCAGAACCACTTGGAGGACTCTCTGGGATGACCTGCCGGGCATGCCGGAACCACCTCTCAGACGTGCCAGAACCATGTGGCGGACAGTCCGGAATCACCTGTTGGGCATGCGCAACCACCTCTGAGACGTACCAGAACCACGTGCCGTGCACGCCGGAACCACCTACCGGACAGACCGGAATCAAATTTTGGGCATGCCGGAACCACCAGTCAGATGTGCCAGAAACACGTGCCGGAGACGCCGGAAGCACCTGCCGAGCATGCCGGAGCCACTTGCTCGACTCGCCAGAAACACCTGCCGGACACGCCAAAATCACCTGCCCGGTATGCCAGAACCACCTGGCGGACACTACGGAATCACCTGCCGCGCATGCCGGAACCACCTCTCAGACGTGCCGGAAGCACATGCCAGACACGCCGGAAACACCTACCGGACAGACCGGAACCACCTGCCAAGAACGCCGGAGCCACCTGTTCGACTCGCTGGAACCACCTGCCGGACAGGCCAATATCAACTGCTGGCTATGCCAGAACCACCTGGGGGACAGTCCGGGATCACCTGCCAGCCATGGCGGAACCACCTCTCAGACGTACCAGATCCACCTGCCGGAGAAGCTGGAAACACGTCCTGGACAGACTAGAACCACGTGACGGCCATGCCTGAACCACCTGCCGAGCACGGCGGAACCACCTGCCGGACACGCCAAAATCACCTGCGGGCTACGCCAGAACCACTTGGACGACTCTCCGAAATGACCTGCCGGGCATGTTGGAACCAACTCTCAGACGTGCCAGAAGCACGTGGCGGACAGTCCGGTATCACCTGTTGGGCATACGCAACCACCTCTGAGACGTACCAGAACCACGTGCCGGAGAAGCTGGAAACACTTCCTGGACAGTCTGGAACCACCTGCCGGCCAAGCCTGAACCACCTGCCAAGCACAACGGAACAACCTGCCAGACACGCCAAAATCACCTGTGTGTTATGCCAGAACCACTTGGAGGACTCTCTGGGATGACCTGCCGGGCATGCCGGAACCACCTCTCAGACGTGCCAGAACCATGTGGCGGACAGTCCGGAATCACCTGTTGGGCATGCGCAACCACCTCTGAGACGTACCAGAACCACATGCCGTGCAGGCTGGAACCACCTACCGGACAGACCGGAATCACCTTTCGGGCATGCCGGAACCACCTGTCAGATGTGCCAGAAACACGTGCCGGAGACGCCGGAAGCACCTGCCAAGCACGTTGGAACCACCTGCTCAACTCGCCTGAACCACCTGCCGGACATGCCAAAATCACCTGCCGACTATGCCAGAACCACTTGGCGAACACTGCGGAATCACTTGCCGGGCATGCAGGAACCACCTCTCAGACATGCCAGAACCCCGTGCCAATGACCCCGGAAGCACCAGCCGAGCACGCCGGAACCACCTGCTCGACTCGCCAGAACCACCTGCCGATCACGCAAAAATCACCTGCCGGCTACGCCACAACCAGTTGGTGAACACTTTGGAATCACCTGCCAGGCTTGCTGGAACCACCTGCCAGTCATGCCAAAATCACCTGCCAACTACGCCAGAACCGCTTGGCGGACACTGCGGAAACACCTGTCGGGCCGGCTGGAACCACATCTCAGACGTGCCAGAAACGTGTTCATGAGATGCTGGAACCACACCCCGAACAGACGGATACCACCTGCCAGAACCGCCTGAACCACCTGCTGAGCACGCCGGAACCACCTGCTCGACTCACCGGTACCACCTCCCTGACACGCCAAAATCACCTGCTGGGTATGCCAGAACCACTTGGCGGACACTCCGGAATCATCTGCCGGACATGCCGGAACCAGCTCTCAGACACACCAGAACCAAGTGCCGGAGACGCCGGAAGCACCTGCCGAGCATGCCGGAGCCACCTGCTCGACTCGCCAGAAACACCTGCCGGACACGCCAAAATCACCTGCCGGGTATGCCAGAACCACCTGGCGGACACTCCGGAATCACCTGCCGCGCATGCCGGAACCACCTCTCAGACGTGCCGGAAGCACGTGCCAGACACGCCGGAAACACCTACCGGACAGACCGGAACCACCTGCCAAGAACGCCGGAGCCACCTGTTCGACTCGCTGGAACCACCTGCCGGACAGGCCAATATCAACTGCTGGCTATGCCAGAACCACCTGGGGGACAGTCCGGGATCACCTGCCAGCCATGCCGGAACCACCTCTCAGACGTACCAGAACCACCTGCCGGAGAAGCTGGAAACACGTCCTGGACAGACTGGAACCACGTGACGGCCATGCCTCAACCACCTGCCGAGCACGGCGGAACCACCTGCCGGACACGCCAAAATCACCTGCGGGCTACGCCAGAACCTCTTGGACGACTCTCCGAAATGACCTGCCGGGCATGTTGGAACCACCTCTCAGACGTGCCAGAAGCACGAGGCGGACAGTCCGGAATCACCTGTTTGGCATATGGAACCACCTCTGAGACGTACCATAATCACGTGCCGTGCACGCCGGAACCACCTACCGGACAGACCGGAATCAACTTTTGGGCATGCCGGAACCACCAGTCAGATGTGCCAGAAACACGTGCCGGAGACGCCGGAAGCACGTGCCGAGCATGCCGGAGCCACCTGCTCGACTCGCCAGAAACACCTGCCGGACACGCCAAAATCACCTGCCGGGTATGCCAGAACCACCTGGCGGACACTACGGAATCAACTCCCGCGCATGCCGGAACCACCTCTCAGACGTGCCGGAAGCACGTGCCAGACAAGCCGGAAACACCTACAGGGCAGACCGGAACCACCTGCCAAGAACACCGGAGCCACGTGTTCGACTCGCTGGAACCACCTGCCAGGAGGCCAATATCAACTGCTGGCTATGCCAGAACCACCTGGGGGACAGCCCGGGATCACCTGCCAGCCATGGCGGAACCACCTCTCAGACGTACCAGAACCACCTGCCGGAGAAGCTGGAAACACGTCCTGGACAGACTAGAACCACGTGACGGCCATGCCTGAACCACCTGCCGAGCACGGCGGAAGCACCTGCCGGACAGACCGGAATCAACTTTTGGGCATGCCGGAACCACCAGTCAGATGTGCCAGAAACACGTGCCGGAGACCCCGGAAGCACCTGCCGAGCACGTCGCAACCACCTGCTCAACTCGCCTGAACCACGTGCCGGACACGCCAAAATCACCTGCCCGCTACACCAGCACCACTTCGGGGACAAGCCGGAATCACGTGAGGGGCATGCCGGCACAGCCTCTCAGACTGAACCTCGTGCCGGACACCACAGAACCACCTGCCGGACAGACCGCAACCACCTGCCGGACACGCCGGAACCACCGGCTCGACCCGCCGGAACGAACGCTGGACATGCAAAATCACCTGCCGGCTACGCCGGAAACACTTGGCGAACACTCCGGAATCACCTGCCGGGCATGCCGGAACCACCTCTCAGATATGCCAGAACCACGTGCCAATGACCCCGGAAGCACCTGCCGAGCACGCCGGAACCACCTGCTCGACTCGCCAGAACCACCTGCCGGACACGCAAAAATCACCTGCCGGCTACGCCACAACCAGTTGGGGAACACTTCGGAATCACCTGCCGGGCTTGCTGGAACCACCTGCCGGTCATGCCAAAATCACCTGCCAAGTACGCCAGTACCACTTGGCGGACACTGTGGAAACACCTGTCGGGCCGGCCGGAACCACATCTCAGACGTGCCAGAACCATGTGCATGAGATGCTGGAACCACACCCCGAACAGACGGAAAACACCTGCCAGACCCGTCTGAACAACCTGCCGAGCACGCCGGAGCCACCTGCTCGACTCGCCGGAACCACCTACCTGACATGCCCAAATCACCAGCCGGGTATGCCAGAACCACTTGGCGGACACTCCGGAATCATCTGCCGGACATGCCGGAACCAGCTCTCAGACACACCAGAACCACGTGCCGGAGACGCCGGAAGCACCTGCCGAGCATGCCGGAGCCACCTGCTCGACTCGCCAGAAACACCTGCCGGACATGCCAAAATCACCTGCCGGGTACGCCAGAACCACCTGGCGGACAGTCCGAAACCACCTGTCGCGCATGCCGGAACCACCTCTCAGACGTGCCGGAAGCACGTGCCGGACACGCCGGAATCACCTACCGGACAGACCGGAACCACCTGCCGAGCACGCCGGAGCCACCTGTTCGACTCGCTGGAACCACCTGCCGGACAGGCCAATATCAACTGCTGGCTATGACAGAACCACCTGGGGGACGGTCCGGAATCACCTGCCAGCCATGGCGGAACCACCTCTCAGACGTACCAGAACCACCTGCCGGAGAAGCTGGAAACACGTCCTGGACAGTCTGGAACCACCTGCGGGCCAAGCCAGAACCACCTGCCAAGCACAACGGAGCAACCTGCCAGACACGCCAAAATCACCTGCGTGTTATGCCAGAACCACTTGGAGGACTCTCTGGGATGACCTGCCGGGCATGCCGGAACCACCTCTCAGACGTGCCAGAACCATGTGGCGGACAGTCCGGAATCACCTGTTGGGCATGCGCAACCACCTCTGAGACGTACCAGAACCACATGCCGTGCAGGCTGGAACCACCTACCGGACAGACCGGAATCACCTTTCGGGCATGCCGGAACCACCTGTCAGATGTGCCAGAAACACGTGCCGGAGACGCCGGAAGCACCTGCCAAGCACGTTGGAACCACCTGCTCAACTCGCCTGAACCACCTGCCGGACATGCCAAAATCACCTGCCGACTATGCCAGAACCACTTGGCGAACACTCCGGAATCACTTGCCGGGCATGCAGGAACCACCTCTCAGACATGCCAGAACCCCGTGCCAATGACCCCGGAAGCACCAGCCGAGCACGCCGGAACCACCTGCTCGACTCGCCAGAACCACCTGCCGATCACGCAAAAATCACCTGCCGGCTACGCCACAACCAGTTGGTGAACACTTTGGAATCACCTGCCAGGCTTGCTGGAACCACATGCCAGTCATGCCAAAATCACCTGCCAACTACGCCAGAACCGCTTGGCGGACACTGCGGAAACACCTGTCGGGCCGGCTGGAACCACATCTCAGACGTGCCAGAAACGCGTTCATGAGATGCTGGAACCACACCCCAAACAGACGGATACCACCTGCCAGAACCGCCTGAACCACCTGCTGAGCACGCCGGAACCACCTGCTCGACTCACCGGTACCACCTCCCTGACACGCCAAAATCACCTGCTGGGTATGCCAGAACCACTTGGCGGACACTCCGGAATCATCTGCCGGACATGCCGGAACCAGCTCTCAGACACACCAGAACCAAGTGCCGGAGACGCCGGAAGCACCTGCCGAGCATGCCGGAGCCACCTGCTCGACTCGCCAGAAACACCTGCCGGACACGCCAAAATCACCTGCCGGGTATGCCAGAACCACCTGGCGGACACTCCGGAATCACCTGCCGCGCATGCCGGAACCACCTCTCAGACGTGCCGGAAGCACGTGCCAGACACGCCGGAAACACCTACCGGACAGACCGGAACCACCTGCCAAGAACGCCGGAGCCACCTGTTCGACTCGCTGGAACCACCTGCCGGACAGGCCAATATCAACTGCTGGCTATGCCAGAACCACCTGGGGGACAGTCCGGGATCACCTGCCAGCCATGGCGGAACCACCTCTCAGACGTACCAGAACCACCTGCCGGAGAAGCTGGAAACACGTCCTGGAGAGACTGGAACCACGTGACGGCCATGCCTCAACCACCTGCCGAGCACGGCGGAACCACCTGCCGGACACGCCAAAATCACCTGCGGGCTACGCCAGAACCTCTTGGACGACTCTCCGAAATGACCTGCCGGGCATGTTGGAACCACCTCTCAGACGTGCCAGAAGCACGTGGCGGACAGTCCGGAATCAGCTGTTGGGCATACGCAACCACCTCTGAGACCTATCAGAACCACATGCCGTGCACGCCGGAACCACCTATCGGACAGACCGGAATCAACTTTTGGGCATGCCGGAACCACCAGTCAGATGTGCCAGAAACACGTGCCGGAGACGCCGGAAGCACGTGCCGAGCATGCCGGAGCCACCTGCTCGACTCGCCAGAAACACCTGCCGGACACACCAAAATCACCTGCCGGGTATGCCAGAACCACCTGGCGGACACTACGGAATCACCTCCCGCGCATGCCGGAACCACCTCTCAGACGTGCCGGAAGCACGTGCCAGACAAGCCGGAAACACCTACCGGGCAGACCGGAACCACCTGCCAAGAATGCCGGAGCCACGTGTTCGACTCGCTGGAACCACCTGCCAGGAGGCCAATATCAACTGCTGGCTATGCCAGAACCACCTGGGGGACAGTCCGGGATCACCTGCCAGCCATGGCGGAACCACCTCTCAGACGTACCAGAACCACCTGCCGGAGAAGCTGGAAACACGTCCTGGACAGACTAGAACCACGTGACGGCCATGCCTGAACCACCTGCCGAGCACGGCGGAAGCACCTGCCGGACAGACCGGAATCAACTTTTGGGCATGCCGGAACCACCAGTCAGATGTGCCAGAAACACGTGCCGGAGACCCCGGAAGCACCTGCCGAGCACGTCGCAACCACCTGCTCAACTCGCCTGAACCACCTGCCGGGCACACCAAAATCACCTGCCCGCTACACCAGCACCACTTCGGGGACAAGCCGGAATCACGTGAGGGGCATGCCGGCACAGCCTCTCAGACTGAACCTCGTGCCGGACACCACAGAACCACCTGCCGGACAGACCGCAACCACCTGCCGGACACGCCGGAACCACCGGCTCGACCCGCCGGAACGAACGCTGGACATGCAAAATCACCTGCCGGCTACGCCGGAAACACTTGGCGAACACTCCGGAATCACCTGCCGGGCATGCCGGAACCACCTCTCAGATATGCCAGAACCACGTGCCAATGACCCCGGAAGCACCTGCCGAGCACGCCGGAACCACCTGCTCGACTCGCCAGAACCACCTGCCGGACACGCCAAAATCACCTGCCGGCTACGCCACAACCAGTTGGGGAACACTTCGGAATCACCTGCCGGGCTTGCTGGAACCATCTGCCGGTCATGCCAAAATCACCTGCCAAGTACGCCAGTACCACTTGGCGGACACTGTGGAAACACCTGTCGGGCCGGCCGGAACCACATCTCAGACGTGCCAGAACCATGTGCATGAGATGCTGGAACCACACCCCGAACAGACGGAAAACAACTGCCAGACCCGTCTGAACAACCTGCCGAGCACGCCGGAGCCACCTGCTCGACTCGCCGGAACCACCTACCTGACATGCCCAAATCACCAGCCGGGTATGCCAGAACCACTTGGCGGACACTCCGGAATCATCTGCCGGACATGCCGGAACCAGCTCTCAGACACACCAGAACCACGTGCCGGAGACGCCGGAAGCACCTGCCGAGCATGCCGGAGCCACCTGCTCGACTCGCCAGAAACACCTGCCGGACACGCCAAAATCACCTGCCGGGTACGCCAGAACCACCTGGCGGACACTCCGAAACCACCTGTCGCGCATGCCGGAACCACCTCTCAGACGTGCCGGAAGCACGTGCCGGACACGCCGGAATCACCTACCGGACAGACCGGAACCACCTGCCGAGCACGCCGGAGCCACCTGTTCGACTCGCTGGAACCACCTGCCGGACAGGCCAATATCAACCGCTGGCTATGCCAGAACCACCTGGGGGACGGTCCGGAATCACCTGCCAGCCATGGCGGAACCACCTCTCAGACGTACCAGAACCACCTGCCGGAGAAGCTGGAAACACGTCCTGGACAGTCTGGAACCACCTGTGGGCCAAGCCAGAACCACCTGCCAAGCACAACGGAACAACCTGCCAGACACGCCAAAATCACCTGCGTGTTATGCCAGAACCACTTGGAGGACTCTCTGGGATGACCTGCCGGGCATGCCGGAACCACCTCTCAGACGTGCCAGAACCATGTGGCGGACAGTCCGGAATCACCTGTTGGGCATGCGCAACCACCTCTGAGACGTACCAGAACCACATGCCGTGCAGGCTGGAACCACCTACCTGACAGACCGGAATCACCTTTCGGGCATGCCGGAACCACCTGTCAGATGTGCCAGAAACACGTGCCGGAGACGCCGGAAGCACCTGCCAAGCACGTTGGAACCACCTGCTCAACTCGCCTGAACCACCTGCCGGACATGCCAAAATCACCTGCCGACTATGCCAGAACCACTTGGCGAACACTCCGGAATCACTTGCCGGGCATGCAGGAACCACCTCTCAGACATGCCAGAACCCCGTGCCAATGACCCCGGAAGCACCAGCTGAGCACGCCGGAACCACCTGCTCGACTCGCCAGAACCACCTGCCGATCACGCATAAATCACCTGCCGGCTACGCCACAACCAGTTGGTGAACACTTTGGAATC
>NW_027227572.1:0-32538 GCF_037783145.1 Equus przewalskii | reverse complement strand
GCGCAACCAACTCTGAGACGTACCAGAACCACATGCCTTGCAGGCTGGAACCACCTACCGGACAGACCGGAATCACCTTTCGGGCATGCCGGAACCACCTGTCAGATGTGCCAGAAACACGTGCCGGAGACGCCGGAAGCACCTGCCAAGCACGTTGGAACCACCTGCTCAACTCGCCTGAACCACCTGCCGGACATGCCAAAATCACCTGCCGACTATGCCAGAACCACTTGGCGAACACTCTGGAATCACTTGCCGGGCATGCAGGAACCACCTCTCAGACATGCCAGAACCCCGTGCCAATGACCCCGGAAGCACCAGCCGAGCACGCCGGAACCACCTGCTCGACTCGCCAGAACCACCTGCCGATCACGCAAAAGTCACCTGCCGGCTACGCCACAACCAGTTGGTGAACACTTTGGAATCACCTGCCAGGCTTGCTGGAACCACCTGCCAGTCATGCCAAAATCACCTGCCAACTACGCCAGAACCGCTTGGCGGACACTGCGGAAACACCTGTCGGGCCGGCTGGAACCACATCTCAGACGTGCCAGAAACGTGTTCATGAGATGCTGGAACCACACCCCGAACAGACGGATACCACCTGCCAGAACCGCCTGAACCACCTGCTGAGCACACCGGAACCACCTGCTCGACTCACCGGTACCACCTCCCTGACACGCCAAAACCACCTGCTGGGTATGCCAGAACCACTTGGCGGACACTCCGGAATCATCTGCCGGACATGCCGGAGCCAGCTCTCAGACACCAGAACCAAGTGCCGGAGACGCCGGAAGCACCTGCCGAGCATGCCGGAGCCACCTGCTCGACTCGCCAGAAACACCTGCCGGACACGCCAAAATCACCTGCCGGGTACGCCAGAACCACCTGGCGGACACTACGGAATCACCTGCCGCGCATGCCGGAACCACCTCTCAGACGTGCCGGAAGCACGTGCCGGACACGCCGGAAACACCTACCGGACAGACCGGAACCACCTGCCAAGAACGCCGGAGCCACCTGTTCGACTCGCTGGAACCACCTGCCGGACAGGCCAATATCAACTGCTGGCTATGCCAGAACCACCTGGGGGACAGTCCGGGATCACCTGCCAGCCATGGCGGAACCACCTCTCAGACGTACCAGAACCACCTGCCGGAGAAGCTGGAAACACGTCCTGGACAGACTGGAACCACGTGACGGCCATGCCTGAACCACCGGCCGAGCACGGCGGAACCACCTGCCAGACACGCCAAAATCACCTGCGGGCTACGCCAGAACCACTTGGACGACTCTCCGAAATGACCTGCCGGGCATGTTGGAACCACCTCTCAGGCGTGCCAGAAGCACGTGGCGGAGAGTCCGGAATCACCTGTTGGGCATACGCAACCACCTCTGAGACGTACCAGAACCACGTGCTGTGCACGCCGGAACCACCTACCGGACAGACCGGAATCAACTTATGGGCATGCCGGAACCACCAGTCAGATGTGCCAGAAACACGTGCCGGAGACGCCGGAACCACCTGCCGAGCACGTCGCAACCACCTGCTCAACTCGCCTGAACCACCTGCCGGACACGCCAAAATCACCTGCCCGCCACACCAGCACCACTTCGGGGACAAGCCGGAATCACGTGAGGGGCATGCCGGCACAGCCTCTCAGACTGAACCTCATGCCGGACACCACGGAACCACCTGCTGGACAGACCGGAACCACCTGCCGGACACGCCGGAACCACCGGCTCGACCCGCCGGAACGACCGCTGGACATGCAAAATCACCTGCCGGCTACGCCGGAAACACTTGGCGAACACTCCGGAATCACCTGCCGGGCATGCCGGAACCACCTCTCAGATATGCCAGAACCACGTGCCAATGACCCCGGAAGCACCTGCCGAGCACGCCGGAACCACCTGCTCGACTCGCCAGAACCACCTGCCGGACACGCAAAAATCACCTGCCGGCTACGCCACAACCAGTTGGGGAACACTTCGGAATCACCTGCCGGGCTTGCTGGAACCACCTGCCAGTCATGCCAAAATCACCTGCCAACTACGCCAGTACCACTTGGCGGACACTGTGGAAACACCTGTCGGGCCGGCCGGAACCCAAACTCAGACGTGCCAGAACCATGTGCATGAGATGCTGTAACCACACCCCGAACAGACGGAAAACACCTGCCAGACCCGTCTGAACAACGTGCCGAGCACGCCGGAGCCACCTGCTCGACTCGCCGGAACCACCTACCTGACATGCCCAAATCACCAGCCGGGTATGCCAGAACCACTTGGCGGACACTCCGGAATCATCTGCCGGACATGCCGGAACCAGCTCTCAGACACACCAGAGCCACGTGCCGGAGACGCCGGAAGCACCTGCCGAGCATGCCGGAGCCACCTGCTCGACTCGCCAGAAACACCTGCCGGACACGCCAAAATCACCTGCCGGGTACGCCAGAACCACCTGGCGGACACTCCGAAACCACCTGTCGCGCATGCCGGAACCACCTCTCAGACGTGCCGGAAGCACGTGCCGGACACGCCGGAATCACCTACCGGACAGACCGGAACCACCTGCCGAGCACGCCGGAGCCACCTGTTCGACTCGCTGGAACCACCTGCCGGACAGGCCAATATCAACTGCTGGCTATGCCAGAACCACCTGGGGGACGGTCCGGAATCACCTGCCAGCCATGGCGGAACCACCTCTCAGACGTACCAGAACCACCTGCCGGAGAAGCTGGAAACACGTCCTGGACAGTCTGGAACCACCTGCCGGCCAAGCCTGAACCACCTGCCAAGCACAACGGAACAACCTGCCAGACACGCCAAAATCACCTGCGTGTTATGCCAGAACCACTTGGAGGACTCTCTGGGATGACCTGCCGGGCATGCCGGAACCACCTCTCAGACGTGCCAGAACCATGTGGCGGACAGTCCGGAATCACCTGTTGGGCATGCGCAACCACCTCTGAGACGTACCAGTACCACATGCCTTGCAGGCTGGAACCACCTACCGGACAGACCGGAATCACCTTTCGGGCATGCCGGAACCACCTGTCAGATGTGCCAGAAACACGTGCCGGAGACGCCGGAAGCACCTGCCAAGCACGTTGGAACCACCTGCTCAACTCGCCTGAACCACCTGCCGGACATGCCAAAATCACCTGCCGACTATGCCAGAACCACTTGGCGAACACTCCGGAATCACTTGCCGGGCATGCAGGAACCACCTCTCAGACATGCCAGAACCCCGTGCCAATGACCCCGGAAGCACCAGCCGAGCACGCCGGAACCACCTGCTCGACTCGCCAGAACCACCTGCCGATCACGCAAAAATCACCTGCCGGCTACGCCACAACCAGTTGGTGAACACTTTGGAATCACCTGCCAGGCTTGCTGGAACCACCTGCCAGTCATGCCAAAATCACCTGCCAACTACGCCAGAACCGCTTGGCGGACACTGCGGAAACACCTGTCGGGCCGGCTGGAACCACATCTCAGACGTGCCAGAAACGTGTTCATGAGATGCTGGAACCACACCCCGAACAGACGGATACCACCTGCCAGAACCGCCTGAACCACCTGCTGAGCACGCCGGAACCACCTGCTCGACTCACCGGTACCACCTCCCTGACACGCCAAAACCACCTGCTGGGTATGCCAGAACCACTTGGCGGACACTCCGGAATCATCTTCCGGACATGCCGGAACCAGCTCTCAGACACACCAGAACCAAGTGCCGGAGACGCCGGAAGCACCTGCCGAGCATGCCGGAGCCACCTGCTCGACTCGCCAGAAACACCTGCCGGACACGCCAAAATCACCTGCCGGGTACGCCAGAACCACCTGGCGGACACTACGGAATCACCTGCCGCGCATGCCGGAACCACCTCTCAGACGTGCCGGAAGCACGTGCCGGACACGCCGGAAACACCTACCGGACAGACCGGAACCACCTGCCGAGAACGCCGGAGCCACCTGTTCGACTCGCTGGAACCACCTGCCGGACAGGCCAATATCAACTGCTGGCTATGCCAGAACCACCTGGGGGACAGTCCGGGATCACCTGCCAGCCATGGCGGAACCACCTCTCAGACGTACCAGAACCACCTGCCGGAGAAGCTGGAAACACGTCCTGGACAGACTGGAATCGCGTGACGGCCATGCCTGAACCACCGGCCGAGCACGGCGGAACCACCTGCCAGACACGCCAAAATCACCTGCGGGCTACGCCAGAACCACTTGGACGACTCTCCGAAATGACCTGCCGGGCATGTTGGAACCACCTCTCAGACGTGCCAGAAGCACGTGGCGGACAGTCCGGAATCACCTGTTGGGCATACGCAACCACCTCTGAGACGTACCAGAACCACGTGCCGTGCACGCCGGAACCACCTACCGGACAGACCGGAATCAACTTATGGGCATGCCGGAACCACCAGTCAGATGTGCCAGAAACACGTGCCGGAGACGCCGGAACCACCTGCCGAGCACGTCGCAACCACCTGCTCAACTCGCCTGAACCACCTGCCGGACACGCCAAAATCACCTGCCCGCTACACCAGCACCACTTCGGGGACAAGCCGGAATCACGTGAGGGGCATGCCGGCACAGCCTCTCAGACTGAACCTCATGCCGGACACCACAGAACCACCTGCCGGACAGACCGGAACCACCTGCCGGACACGCCGGAACCACCGGCTCGACCCGCCGGAACGACCGCTGGACATGCAAAATCACCTGCCGGCTACGCCGGAAACACTTGGCGAACACTCCGGAATCACCTGCCGGGCATGCCGGAACCACCTCTCAGATATGCCAGAACCACGTGCCAATGACCCCGGAAGCACCTGCCGAGCACGCCGGAACCACCTGCTCGACTCGCCAGAACCACCTGCCGGACACGCCAAAATCACCTGCCGGGTACGCCAGAACCACCTGGCGGACACTCCGAAACCACCTGTCGCGCATGCCGGAACCACCTCTCAGACGTGCCGGAAGCACGTGCCGGACACGCCGGAATCACCTACCGGACAGACCGGAACCACCTGCCGAGCACGCCGGAGCCACCTGTTCGACTCGCTGGAACCACCTGCCGGACAGGCCAATATCAACTGCTGGCTATGCCAGAACCACCTGGGGGACGGTCCGGAATCACCTGCCAGCCATGGCGGAACCACCTCTCAGACGTACCAGAACCACCTGCCGGAGAAGCTGGAAACACGTCCTGGACAGTCTGGAACCACCTGCCGGCCAAGCCTGAACCACCTGCCAAGCACAACGGAACAACCTGCCAGACACGCCAAAATCACCTGCGTGTTATGCCAGAACCACTTGGAGGACTCTCTGGGATGACCTGCCGGGCATGCCGGAACCACCTCTCAGACGTGCCAGAACCATGTGGCGGACAGTCCGGAATCACCTGTTGGGCATGCGCAACCAACTCTGAGACGTACCAGAACCACATGCCGTGCAGGCTGGAACCACCTACCGGACAGACCGGAATCACCTTTCGGGCATGCCGGAACCACCTGTCAGATGTGCCAGAAACACGTGCCGGAGACGCCGGAAGCACCTGCCAAGCACGTTGGAACCACCTGCTCAACTCGCCTGAACCACCTGCCGGACATGCCAAAATCACCTGCCGACTATGCCAGAACCACTTGGCGAACACTCTGGAATCACTTGCCGGGCATGCAGGAACCACCTCTCAGACATGCCAGAACCCCGTGCCAATGACCCCGGAAGCACCAGCCGAGCACGCCGGAACCACCTGCTCGACTCGCCAGAACCACCTGCCGATCACGCAAAAATCACCTGCCGGCTACGCCACAACCAGTTGGTGAACACTTTGGAATCACCTGCCAGGCTTGCTGGAACCACCTGCCAGTCATGCCAAAATCACCTGCCAACTACGCCAGAACCGCTTGGCGGACACTGCGGAAACACCTGTCGGGCCGGCTGGAACCACATCTCAGACGTGCCAGAAACGTGTTCATGAGATGCTGGAACCACACCCCGAACAGACGGATACCACCTGCCAGAACCGCCTGAACCACCTGCTGAGCACGCCGGAACCACCTGCTCGACTCACCGGTACCACCTCCCTGACACGCCAAAACCACCTGCTGGGTATGCCAGAACCACTTGGCGGACACTCCGGAATCATCTGCCGGACATGCCGGAGCCAGCTCTCAGACACCAGAACCAAGTGCCGGAGACGCCGGAAGCACCTGCCGAGCATGCCGGAGCCACCTGCTCGACTCGCCAGAAACACCTGCCGGACACGCCAAAATCACCTGCCGGGTACGCCAGAACCACCTGGCGGACACTACGAAATCACCTGCCGCGCATGCCGGAACCACCTCTCAGACGTGCCGGAAGCACGTGCCGGACACGCCGGAAACACCTACCGGACAGACCGGAACCACCTGCCAAGAACGCCGGAGCCACCTGTTCGACTCGCTGGAACCACCTGCCGGACAGGCCAATATCAACTGCTGGCTATGCCAGAACCACCTGGGGGACAGTCCGGGATCACCTGCCAGCCATGGCGGAACCACCTCTCAGACGTACCAGAACCACCTGCCGGAGAAGCTGGAAACACGTCCTGGACAGACTGGAACCACGTGACGGCCATGCCTGAACCACCTGCCGAGCACGGCGGAACCACCTGCCAGACACGCCAAAATCACCTGCGGGCTACGCCAGAACCACTTGGACGACTCTCCGAAATGACCTGCCGGGCATGTTGGAACCACCTCTCAGACGTGCCAGAAGCACGTGGCGGACAGTCCGGAATCACCTGTTGGGCATACGCAACCACCTCTGAGACGTACCAGAACCACGTGCCGTGCACGCCGGAACCACCTACCGGACAGACCGGAATCAACTTATGGGCATGCCGGAACCACCAGTCAGATGTGCCAGAAACACGTGCCGGAGACGCCGGAACCACCTGCCGAGCACGTCGCAACCACCTGCTCAACTCGCCTGAACCACCTGCCGGACACGCCAAAATCACCTGCCCGCTACACCAGCACCACTTCGGGGACAAGCCGGAATCACGTGAGGGGCATGCCGGCACAGCCTCTCAGACTGAACCTCATGCCGGACACCACAGAACCACCTGCCGGACAGACCGGAACCACCTGCCGGACACGCCGGAACCACCGGCTCGACCCGCCGGAACGACCGCTGGACATGCAAAATCACCTGCCGGCTACGCCGGAAACACTTGGCGAACACTCCGGAATCACCTGCCGGGCATGCCGGAACCACCTCTCAGATATGCCAGAACCACGTGCCAATGACCCCGGAAGCACCTGCCGAGCACGCCGGAACCACCTGCTCGACTCGCCAGAACCACCTGCCGGACACGCAAAAATCACCTGCCGGCTACGCCACAACCAGTTGGGGAACACTTCGGAATCACCTGCCGGGCTTGCTGGAACCACCTGCCAGTCATGCCAAAATCACCTGCCAACTACGCCAGTACCACTTGGCGGACACTGTGGAAACACCTGTCGGGCCGGCCGGAACCAAAACTCAGACGTGCCAGAACCATGTGCATGAGATGCTGTAACCACACCCCGAACAGACGGAAAACACCTGCCAGACCCGTCTGAACAACGTGCCGAGCACGCCGGAGCCACCTGCTCGACTCGCCGGAACCACCTACCTGACATGCCCAAATCACCAGCCGGGTATGCCAGAACCACTTGGCGGACACTCCGGAATCATCTGCCGGACATGCCGGAACCAGCTCTCAGACACACCAGAGCCACGTGCCGGAGACGCCGGAAGCACCTGCCGAGCATGCCGGAGCCACCTGCTCGACTCGCCAGAAACACCTGCCGGACACGCCAAAATCACCTGCCGGGTACGCCAGAACCACCTGGCGGACACTCCGAAACCACCTGTCGCGCATGCCGGAACCACCTCTCAGACGTGCCGGAAGCACGTGCCGGACACGCCGGAATCACCTACCGGACAGACCGGAACCACCTGCCGAGCACGCCGGAGCCACCTGTTCGACTCGCTGGAACCACCTGCCGGACAGGCCAATATCAACTGCTGGCTATGCCAGAACCACCTGGGGGACGGTCCGGAATCACCTGCCAGCCATGGCGGAACCACCTCTCAGACGTACCAGAACCACCTGCCGGAGAAGCTGGAAACACGTCCTGGACAGTCTGGAACCACCTGCCGGCCAAGCCTGAACCACCTGCCAAGCACAACGGAACAACCTGCCAGACACGCCAAAATCACCTGCGTGTTATGCCAGAACCACTTGGAGGACTCTCTGGGATGACCTGCCGGGCATGCCGGAACCACCTCTCAGACGTGCCAGAACCATGTGGCGGACAGTCCGGAATCACCTGTTGGGCATGCGCAACCACCTCTGAGACGTACCAGAACCACATGCCTTGCAGGCTGGAACCACCTACCGGACAGACCGGAATCACCTTTCGGGCATGCCGGAACCACCTGTCAGATGTGCCAGAAACACGTGCCGGAGACGCCGGAAGCACCTGCCAAGCACGTTGGAACCACCTGCTCAACTCGCCTGAACCACCTGCCGGACATGCCAAAATCACCTGCCGACTATGCCAGAACCACTTGGCGAACACTCCGGAATCACTTGCCGGGCATGCAGGAACCACCTCTCAGACATGCCAGAACCCCGTGCCAATGACCCCGGAAGCACCAGCCGAGCACGCCGGAACCACCTGCTCGACTCGCCAGAACCACCTGCCGATCACGCAAAAATCACCTGCCGGCTACGCCACAACCAGTTGGTGAACACTTTGGAATCACCTGCCAGGCTTGCTGGAACCACCTGCCAGTCATGCCAAAATCACCTGCCAACTACGCCAGAACCGCTTGGCGGACACTGCGGAAACACCTGTCGGGCCGGCTGGAACCACATCTCAGACGTGCCAGAAACGTGTGCATGAGATGCTGGAACCACACCCCGAACAGACGGATACCACCTGCCAGAACCGTCTGAACCACCTGCCGAGCACGCCGGAACCACCTGCTCGACTCGCCGGAACCACCTCCCTGACACGCCAAAATCACCTGCTGGGTATGCCAGAACCACTTGGCGGACACTCCGGAATCATCTGCCGGACATGCCGGAACCAGCTCTCAGACACACCAGAACCAAGTGCCGGAGACGCCGGAAGCACCTGCCGAGCATGCCGGAGCCACCTGCTCGACTCGCCAGAAACACCTGCCGGACACGCCAAAATCACCTGCCGGGTACGCCAGAACCACCTGGCGGACGGTCCGGAATCACCTGCCAGCCATGGCGGAACCACCTCTCAGACGTACCAGAACCACCTGCCGGAGAAGCTGGAAACACGTCCTGGACAGTCTGGAACCACCTGCCGGCCAAGCCTGAACCACCTGCCAAGCACAACGGAACAACCTGCCAGACACGCCAAAATCACCTGCGTGTTATGCCAGAACCACTTGGAGGACTCTCTGGGATGACCTGCCGGGCATGCCGGAACCACCTCTCAGACGTGCCAGAACCATGTGGCGGACAGTCTGGAATCACCTGTTGGGCATGCGCAACCACCTCTGAGACGTACCAGAACCACATGCCTTGCAGGCTGGAACCCCCTACCGGACAGACCGGAATCACCTTTCGGGCATGCCGGAACCACCTGTCAGATGTGCCAGAAACACGTGCCGGAGACGCCGGAAGCACCTGCCAAGCACGTTGGAACCACCTGCTCAACTCGCCTGAACCACCTGCCGGACATGCCAAAATCACCTGCCGACTATGCCAGAACCACTTGGCGAACACTCCGGAATCACTTGCCGGGCATGCAGGAACCACCTCTCAGACATGCCAGAACCCGTGCCAATGACCCCGGAAGCACCAGCCGAGCACGC
Organism: Equus przewalskii; assembly: GCF_037783145.1. Taxonomy (NCBI): domain Eukaryota; kingdom Metazoa; phylum Chordata; class Mammalia; order Perissodactyla; family Equidae; genus Equus; species Equus przewalskii. The sequence continues at coordinate 22,626 of NW_027227572.1, read as the reverse complement.
CGGAACCACCTGCTCGACTCGCCAGAACCACCTGCCGATCACGCAAAAATCACCTGCCGGCTACGCCACAACCAGTTGGTGAACACTTTGGAATCACCTGCCAGGCTTGCTGGAACCACCTGCCAGTCATGCCAAAATCACCTGCCAACTACGCCAGAACCGCTTGGCGGACACTGCGGAAACACCTGTCGGGCCGGCGGAACCACATCTCAGACGTGCCAGAAACGTGTTCATGAGATGCTGGAACCACACCCCGAACAGACGGATACCACCTGCCAGAACCGCCTGAACCACCTGCTGAGCACGCCGGAACCACCTGCTCGACTCACCGGTACCACCTCCCTGACACGCCAAAACCACCTGCTGGGTATGCCAGAACCACTTGGCGGACACTCCGGAATCATCTGCCGGACATGCCGGAACCAGCTCTCAGACATACCAGAACCAAGTGCCGGAGACGCCGGAACCACCTGCCGAGCACGTCGCAACCACCTGCTCAACTCGCCTGAACCACCTGCCGGACACGCCAAAATCACCTGCCCGCTACACCAGCACCACTTCGGGGACAAGCCGGAATCACGTGAGGGGCATGCCGGCACAGCCTCTCAGACTGAACCTCATGCCGGACACCACAGAACCACCTGCCGGACAGACCGGAACCACCTGCCGGACACGCCGGAACCACCGGCTCGACCCGCCGGAACGACCGCTGGACATGCAAAATCACCTGCCGGCTACGCCGGAAACACTTGGCGAACACTCCGGAATCACCTGCCGGGCATGCCGGAACCACCTCTCAGATATGCCAGAACCACGTGCCAATGACCCCGGAAGCACCTGCCGAGCACGCCGGAACCACCTGCTCGACTCACCAGAACCACCTGCCGATCACGCAAAAATCACCTGCCGGCTACACCACAACCAGTTGGGGAACACTTCGGAATCACCTGCCGGGCTTGCTGGAACCACCTGCCGGTCATGCCAAAATCACCTGCCAACTACGCCAGTACCACTTGGCGGACACTGTGGAAACACATGTCGGGCCGGCCGGAACCACATCTCAGACGTGCCAGAACCATGTGCATGAGATGCTGGAACCACACCCCGAACAGACGGAAAACACCTGCCAGACCTGTCTGAACAACGTGCCGAGCACGCCGGAGCCACCTGCTCGACTCGCCGGAACCACCTACCTGACATGCCCAAATCACCAGCCGGGTATGCCAGAACCACTTGGCGGACACTCCGGAATCATCTGCCGGACATGCCGGAACCAGCTCTCAGACACACCAGAGCCACGTGCCGGAGACGCCGGAAGCACCTGCCGAGCATGCCGGAGCCACCTGCTCGACTCGCCAGAAACACCTGCCGGACACGCCAAAATCACCTGCCGGGTACGCCAGAACCACCTGGCGGACACTCCGAAACCACCTGTCGCGCATGCCGGAACCACCTCTCAGACGTGCCGGAAGCACGTGCCGGACACGCCGGAATCACCTACCGGACAGACCGGAACCACCTGCCGAGCACGCCGGAGCCACCTGTTCGACTCGCTGGAACCACCTGCCGGACAGGCCAATATCAACTGCTGGCTATGCCAGAACCACCTGGGGGACGGTCCGGAATCACCTGCCAGCCATGGCGGAACCACCTCTCAGACGTACCAGAACCACCTGCCGGAGAAGCTGGAAACACGTCCTGGACAGTCTGGAACCACCTGCCGGCCAAGCCTGAACCACCTGCCAAGCACAACGGAACAACCTGTCAGACACGCCAAAATCACCTGCATGTTATGCCAGAAGCACTTGGAGGACTCTCTGGGATGACCTGCCGGGCATGCCGGAACCACCTCTCAGACGTGCCAGAACCATGTGGCGGACAGTCCGGAATCACCTGTTGGGCATGCGCAACCACCTCTGAGACGTACCAGAACCACATGCCGTGCAGGCTGGAACCACCTACCGGACAGACCGGAATCACCTTTCGGGCATGCCGGAACCACCTGTCAGATGTGCCAGAAACACGTGCCGGAGACGCCGGAAGCACCTGCCAAGCACGTTGGAACCACCTGCTCAACTCGCCTGAACCACCTGCCGGACATGCCAAAATCACCTGCCGACTATGCCAGAACCACTTGGCGAACACTCCGGAATCACTTGCCGGGCATGCAGGAACCACCTCTCAGACATGCCAGAACCCCGTGCCAATGACCCCGGAAGCACCAGCCGAGCACGCCGGAACCACCTGCTCGACTCGCCAGAACCACCTGCCGATCACGCAAAAATCACCTGCCGGCTACGCCACAACCAGTTGGTGAACACTTTGGAATCACCTGCCAGGCTTGCTGGAACCACCTGCCAGTCATGCCAAAATCACCTGCCAACTATGCCAGAACCGCTTGGCGGACACTGCGGAAACACCTGTCGGGCCGGCTGGAACCACATCTCAGACGTGCCAGAAACGTGTTCATGAGATGCTGGAACCACACCCCGAACAGACGGATACCACCTGCCAGAACCGCCTGAACCACCTGCTGAGCACGCCGGAACCACCTGCTCGACTCACCGGTACCACCTCCCTGACACGCCAAAACCACCTGCTGGGTATGCCAGAACCACTTGGCGGACACTCCGGAATCATCTGCCGGACATGCCGGAGCCAGCTCTCAGACACACCAGAACCAAGTGCCGGAGACGCCGGAAGCACCTGCCGAGCATGCCGGAGCCACCTGCTCGACTCGCCAGAAACACCTGCCGGACACGCCAAAATCACCTGCCGGGTACGCCAGAACCGCCTGGCGGACACTACGGAATCACCTGCCGCGCATGCCGGAACCACCTCTCAGACGTGCCGGAAGCACGTGCCGGACACGCCGGAAACACCTACCAGACAGACCGGAACCACCTGCCAAGAACGCCGGAGCCACCTGTTCGACTCGCTGGAACCACCTGCCGGACAGGCCAATATCAACTGCTGGCTATGCCAGAACCACCTGGGGGACAGTCCGGGATCACCTGCCAGCCATGGCGGAACCACCTCTCAGACGTACCAGAACCACCTGCCGGAGAAGCTGGAAACACGTCCTGGACAGACTGGAACCACGTGACGGCCATGCCTGAACCACCTGCCGAGCACGGCGGAACCACCTGCCAGACACGCCAAAATCACCTGCGGGCTACGCCAGAACCACTTGGACGACTCTCCGAAATGACCTGCCGGGCATGTTGGAACCACCTCTCAGACGTGCCAGAAGCACGTGGCGGACAGTCCGGAATCACCTGTTGGGCATACGCAACCACCTCTGAGACGTACCAGAACCACGTGCCGTGCACGCCGGAACCGCCTACCGGACAGACCGGAATCAACTTATGGGCATGCCGGAACCACCAGTCAGATGTGCCAGAAACACGTGCCGGAGACGCCGGAACCACCTGCCGAGCACGTCGCAACCACCTGCTCAACTCGCCTGAACCACCTGCCGGACACGCCAAAATCACCTGCCCGCTACACCAGCACCACTTCGGGGACAAGCCGGAATCACGTGAGGGGCATGCCGGCACAGCCTCTCAGACTGAACCTCGTGCCGGACACCACAGAACCACCTGCCGGACAGACCGGAACCACCTGCCGGACACGCCGGAACCACCGGCTCGACCCGCCGGAACGACCGCTGGACATGCAAAATCACCTGCCGGCTACGCCGGAAACACTTGGCGAACACTCCGGAATCACCTGCCGGGCATGCCGGAACCACCTCTCAGATATGCCAGAACCACGTGCCAATGACCCCGGAAGCACCTGCCGAGCACGCCGGAACCACCTGCTCGACTCGCCAGAACCACCTGCCGGACACGCAAAAATCACCTGCCGGCTACGCCACAACCAGTTGGGGAACACTTCGGAATCACCTGCCGGGCTTGCTGGAACCACCTGCCGGTCATGCCAAAATCACCTGCCAACTACGCCAGTACCACTTGGCGGACACTGTGGAAACCCCTGTCGGGCCGGCCGGAACCAAAACTCAGACGTGCCAGAACCATGTGCATGAGATGCTGTAACCACACCCCGAACAGACGGAAAACACCTGCCAGACCCGTCTGAACAACGTGCCGAGCACGCCGGAGCCACCTGCTCGACTTGCCGGAACCACCTACCTGACATGCCCAAATCACCAGCCGGGTATGCCAGAACCACTTGGCGGACACTCCGGAATCATCTGCCAGACATGCCGGAACCAGCTCTCAGACACACCAGAGCCACGTGCCGGAGACGCCGGAAGCACCTGCCGAGCATGCCGGAGCCACCTGCTCGACTCGCCAGAAACACCTGCCGGACACGCCAAAATCACCTGCCGGGTACGCCAGAACCACCTGGCGGACACTCCGAAACCACCTGTCGCGCATGCCGGAACCACCTCTCAGACGTGCCGGAAGCACGTGCCGGACACGCCGGAATCACCTTCCGGACAGCCCGGAACCACCTGCCGAGCACGCCGGAGCCACCTGTTCGACTCGCTGGAGCCACCTGCCGGACAGGCCAATATCAACTGCTGGCTATGCCAGAACCACCTGGGGGACGGTCCGGAATCACCTGCCAGCCATGGCGGAACCACCTCTCAGACGTACCAGAACCACCTGCCGGAGAAGCTGGAAACACGTCCTGGACAGTCTGGAACCACCTGCCGGCCAAGCCTGAACCACCTGCCAAGCACAACGGAACAACCTGCCAGACACGCCAAAATCACCTGCGTGTTATGCCAGAACCACTTGGAGGACTCTCTGGGATGACCTGCCGGGCATGCCGGAACCACCTCTCAGACGTGCCAGAACCACGTGGCGGACAGTCCGGAATCACCTGTTGGCATGCGCAACCACCTCTGAGACGTACCAGAACCACATGCCGTGCAGGCTGGAACCACCTACCGGACAGACCGGAATCACCTTTCGGGCATGCCGGAACCACCTGTCAGATGTGCCAGAAACACGTGCCGGAGACGCCGGAAGCACCTGCCAAGCACGTTGGAACCACCTGCTCAACTCGCCTGAACCACCTGCCGGACATGCCAAAATCACCTGCCGACTATGCCAGAACCACTTGGCGAACACTGCGGAATCACTTGCCGGGCATGCAGGAACCACCTCTCAGACATGCCAGAACCCCGTGCCAATGACCCCGGAAGCACCAGCCGAGCACGCCGGAACCACCTGCTCGACTCGCCAGAACCACCTGCCGATCACGCAAAAATCACCTGCCGGCTACGCCACAACCAGTTGGTGAACACTTTGGAATCACCTGCCAGGCTTGCTGGAACCACCTGCCAGTCATGCCAAAATCACCTGCCAACTACGCCAGAACCGCTTGGCGGACACTGCGGAAACACCTGTCGGGCCGGCTGGAACCACATCTCAGACGTGCCAGAAACGTGTTCATGAGATGCTGGAACCACACCCCGAACAGACGGATACCACCTGCCAGAACCGCCTGAACCACCTGCTGAGCACGCCGGAACCACCTGCTCGACTCACCGGTACCACCTCCCTGACACGCCAAAACCACCTGCTGGGTATGCCAGAACCACTTGGCGGACACTCCGGAATCATCTGCCGGACATGCCGGAACCAGCTCTCAGACACACCAGAACCAAGTGCCGGAGACGCCGGAAGCACCTGCCGAGCATGCCGGAGCCACCTGCTCGACTCGCCAGAAACACCTGCCGGACACGCCAAAATCACCTGCCGGGTACGCCAGAACCGCCTGGCGGACACTGCGGAATCACCTGCCGCGCATGCCGGAACCACGTCTCAGACGTGCCGGAAGCACGTGCCGGACACGCCGGAAAGACCTACCGGACAGACCGGAACCACCTGCCAAGAACGCCGGAGCCACCTGTTCGACTCGCTGGAACCACCTGCCGGACAGGCCAATATCAACTGCTGGCTATGCCAGAACCACCTGGAGGACAGTCCGGGATCACCTGCCAGCCATGGCGGAACCACCTCTCAGACGTACCAGAACCACCTGCCGGAGAAGCTGGAAACACGTCCTGGACAGACTGGAACCACGTGACGGCCATGCCTGAACCACCTGCCGAGCACGGCGGAACCACCTGCCGGACACGCCAAAATCACCTGCGGGCTACGCCAGAACCACTTGGACGACTCTCCGAAATGACCTACCGGGCATGTTGGAACCACCTCTCAGACGTGCCAGAAGCACGTGGCGGACAGTCCGGAATCACCTGTTGGGCATACGCAACCACCTCTGAGACGTACCAGAACCACGTGCCGTGCACGCCGGAACCACCTACCGGACAGACCGGAATCAACTTTTGGGCATGCCGGAATCACCAGTCAGATGTGCCAGAAACACGTGCCGGAGACGCCGGTACCACCTGCCGAGCACGTCGCAACCACCTGCCGGACAGACCGGAACCACCTGCCGGACACGCCGGAACCACCGGCTCGACCCGCCGGAACGACCGCTGGACATGCAAAATCACCTGCCGGCTACGCCGGAAACACTTGGCGAACACTCCGGAATCACCTGCCGGGCTTGCTGGAACCACCTGCCGGTCATGCCAAAATCACCTGCCAACTACGCCAGTACCACTTGGCGGACACTGTGGAAACACCTGTCGGGCCGGCTGGAACCACATCTCAGACGTGCCAGAACCATGTGCATGAGATGCTGGAACCACACCCCGAACAGACGGAAAACACCTGCCAGACCCGTCTGAACAACCTGCCGAGCACGCCGTAGCCACCTGGCCGACTCGCCGGAACCACCTACCTGACATGCCCAAATCACCAGCCGGGTATGCCAGAACCACTTGGCGGACACTCCGGAATCATCTGCCGGACATGCCGGAACCAGCTCTCAGACACACCAGAACCACGTGCCGGAGACGCCGGAAGCACCTGCCGAGCATGCCGGAGCCACCTGCTCGACTCGCCAGAAACACCTGCCGGACACGCCAAAATCACCTGCCGGGTACGCCAGAACCACCTGGCGGACACTCCGAAACCACCTGTCGCGCATGCCGGAACCACCTCTCAGACGTGCCGGAAGCACGTGCCGGACACGCCGGAATCACCTACCGGACAGCCCGGAACCACCTGCCGAGCACGCCGGAGCCACCTGTTCGACTCGCTGGAACCACCTGCCGGACAGGCCAATATCAACTGCTGGCTATGCCAGAACCACCTGGGGGACGGTCCGGAATCACCTGCCAGCCATGGCGGAACCACCTCTCAGACGTACCAGAACCACCTGCCGGAGAAGCTGGAAACACGTCCTGGACAGTCTGGAACCACCTGCCGGCCAAGCCTGAACCACCTGCCAAGCACAACGGAACAACCTGCCAGACACGCCAAAATCACCTGCGTGTTATGCCAGAACCACTTGGAGGACTCTCTGGGATGACCTGCCGGGCATGCCGGAACCACCTCTCAGACGTGCCAGAACCATGTGGCGGACAGTCCGGAATCACCTGTTGGGCATGCGCAACCACCTCTGAGACATACCAGAACCACATGCCGTGCAGGCTGGAACCACCTACCGGACAGCCCGGAATCACCTTTCGGGCATGCCGGAACCACCTGTCAGATGTGCCAGAAACACGTGCCGGAGACGCCGGAAGCACCTGCCGAGCACGTCGCAAGCACCTGCTCAACTCGCCTGAACCACCTGCCGGACACGCCAAAATCACCTGCCCGCTACACCAGCACCACTTCGGGGACAAGCCGGAATCACGTGAGGGGCATGCCGGCACAGCCTCTCAGACTGAACCTCATGCCGGACACCACAGAACCACCTGACGGACAGACCGGAACCACCTGCTGGACACGCCGGAACCACCGGCTCGACCCGCCGGAACGACCGCTGGACATGCAAAATCACCTGCCGGCTACGCCGGAAACACTTGGCGAACACTCTGGAATCACCTGCCGGGCATGCCGGAACCACCTCTCAGATATGCCAGAACCACGTGCCAATGACCCCGGAAGCACCTGCCGAGCACGCCGGAACCACCTGCTCGACTCGCCAGAACCACCTGCCGGACACGCAAAAATCACCTGCCGGCTACGCCACAACCAGTTGGGGAACACTTCGGAATCACCTGCCGGGCTTGCTGGAACCACCTGCCGGTCATGCCAAAATCACCTGCCAACTACGCCAGTACCACTTGGCGGACACTGTGGAAACACCTGTCGGGCCGGCCGGAACCAAAACTCAGACGTGCCAGAACCATGTGCATGAGATTCTGTAACCACACCCCGAACAGACGGAAAACACCTGCCAGACCTGTCTGAACAACGTGCCGAGCACGCCGGAGCCACCTGCTCGACTCGCCGGAACCACCTACCTGACATGCCCAAATCACCAGCCGGGTATGCCAGAACCACTTGGCGGACACTCCGGAATCATCTGCCGGACATGCCGGAACCAGCTCTCAGACACACCAGAGCCACGTGCCGGAGACGCCGGAAGCACCTGCCGAGCATGCCGGAGCCACCTGCTCGACTCGCCAGAAACACCTGCCGGACACGCCAAAATCACCTGCCGGGTACGCCATAACCACCTGGCGGACACTACGGAATCACATGCCGCGCATGCCGGAACCACCTCTCAGACGTGCCGGAAGCACGTGCCGGACACGCCGGAAACACCTACCGGACAGACCGGAACCACCTGCCAAGAACGCCGGAGCCACCTGTTCGACTCGCTGGAACCACCTGCCGGACAGGCCAATATCAACTGCTGGCTATGCCAGAACCACCTGGGGGACAGTCCGGGATCACCTGCCAGCCATGGCGGAACCACCTCTCAGACGTACCAGAACCACCTGCCGGAGAAGCTGGAAACACGTCCTGGACAGACTGGAATCGCGTGACGGCCATGCCTGAACCACCGGCCGAGCACGGCGGAACCACCTGCCAGACACGCCAAAATCACCTGCGGGCTACGCCAGAACCACTTGGACGACTCTCCGAAATGACCTGCCGGGCATGTTGGAACCACCTCTCAGACGTGCCAGAAGCACGTGGCGGACAGTCCGGAATCACCTGTTGGGCATAGGCAACCACCTCTGAGACGTACCAGAACCACGTGCAGTGCACGCCGGAACCACCTACCGGACAGACCGGAATCAACTTATGGGCATGCCGGAACCACCAGTCAGATGTGCCAGAAACACGTGCCGGAGACGCCGGAACCACCTGCCGAGCACGTCGCAACCACCTGCTCAACTCGCCTGAACCACCTGCCGGACACGCCAAAATCACCTGCCCGCTACACCAGCACCACTTCGGGGACAAGCCGGAATCACGTGAGGGGCATGCCGGCACAGCCTCTCAGACTGAACCTCATGCCGGACACCACAGAACCACCTGCCGGACAGACCGTAACCACCTGCCGGACACGCCGGAACCACCGGCTCGACCCGCCGGAACGACCGCTGGACATGCAAAATCACCTGCCGGCTACGCCGGAAACACTTGGCGAACACTCCGGAATCACCTGCCGGGCATGCCGGAACCACCTCTCAGATATGCCAGAACCACGTGCCAATGACCCCGGAAGCACCTGCCGAGCACGCCGGAACCACCTGCTCGACTCGCCAGAACCACCTGCCGGACACGCCAAAATCACCTGCCGGGTACGCCAGAACCACCTGGCGGACACTCCGAAACCACCTGTCGCGCATGCCGGAACCAACTCTCAGACGTGCCGGAATCACCTACCGGACAGACCGGAACCACCTGCCGAGCACGCCGGAGCCACCTGTTCGACTCGCTGGAACCACCTGCCGGACACGTCAATATCAACTGCTGGCTATGCCAGAACCACCTGGGGGACGGTCCGGAATCACCTGCCAGCCATGGCGGAACCACCTCTCAGACGTACCAGAACCACCTGCCGGAGAAGCTGGAAACACGTCCTGGACAGTCTGGAACCACCTGCCGGCCAAGCCTGAACCACCTGCCAAGCACAACGGAACAACCTGCCAGACACGCCAAAATCACCTGCGTGTTATGCCAGAACCACTTGGAGGACTCTCTGGGATGACCTGCCGGGCATGCCGGAACCACCTCTCAGATGTGCCAGAACCATGTGGCGGACAGTCCGGAATCACCTGTTGGGCATGCGCAACCAACTCTGAGACGTACCAGAACCACATGCCTTGCAGGCTGGAACCACCTACCGGACAGACCGGAATCACCTTTCGGGCATGCCGGAACCACCTGTCAGATGTGCCAGAAACACGTGCCGGAGACGCCGGAAGCACCTGCCAAGCACGTTGGAACCACCTGCTCAACTCGCCTGAACCACCTGCCGGACATGCCAAAATCACCTGCCGACTATGCCAGAACCACTTGGCGAACACTCTGGAATCACTTGCCGGGCATGCAGGAACCACCTCTCAGACATGCCAGAACCCCGTGCCAATGACCCCGGAAGCACCAGCCGAGCACACCGGAACCACCTGCTCGACTCGCCAGAACCACCTGCCGATCACGCAAAAGTCACCTGCCGGCTACGCCACAACCAGTTGGTGAACACTTTGGAATCACCTGCCAGGCTTGCTGGAACCACCTGCCAGTCATGCCAAAATCACCTGCCAACTACGCCAGAACCGCTTGGTGGACACTGCGGAAACACCTGTCGGGCCGGCTGGAACCACATCTCGGACGTGCCAGAAACGTGTTCATGAGATGCTGGAACCACACCCCGAACAGACGGATACCACCTGCCAGAACCGCCTGAACCACCTGCTGAGCACGCCGGAACCACCTGCTCGACTCACCGGTACCACCTCCCTGACACGCCAAAACCACCTGCTGGGTATGCCAGAACCACTTGGCGGACACTCCGGAATCATCTGCCGGACATGCCGGAGCCAGCTCTCAGACACACCAGAACCAAGTGCCGGAGACGCCGGAAGCACCTGCCGAGCATGCCGGAGCCACCTGCTCGACTCGCCAGAAACACCTGCCGGACACGCCAAAATCACCTGCCGGGTACGCCAGAACCACCTGGCGGACACTACGGAATCACCTGCCGCGCATGCCGGAACCACCTCTCAGACGTGCCGGAAGCACGTGCCGGACACGCCGGAAACACCTACCGGACAGACCGGAACCACCTGCCAAGAACGCCGGAGCCACCTGTTCGACTCGCTGGAACCACCTGCCGGACAGGCCAATATCAACTGCTGGCTATGCCAGAACCACCTGGGGGACAGTCCGGGATCACCTGCCAGCCATGGCGGAACCACCTCTCAGACGTACCAGAACCACCTGCCGGAGAAGCTGGAAACACGTCCTGGACAGACTGGAACCACGTGACGGCCATGCCTGAACCACCGGCCGAGCACGGCGGAACCACCTGCCAGACACGCCAAAATCACCTGCGGGCTACGCCAGAACCACTTGGACGACTCTCCGAAATGACCTGCCGGGCATGTTGGAACCACCTCTCAGGCGTGCCAGAAGCACGTGGCGGAGAGTCCGGAATCACCTGTTGGGCATACGCAACCACCTCTGAGACGTACCAGAACCACGTGCTGTGCACGCCGGAACCACCTACCGGACAGACCGGAATCAACTTATGGGCATGCCGGAACCACCAGTCAGATGTGCCAGAAACACGTGCCGGAGACGCCGGAACCACCTGCCGAGCACGTCGCAACCACCTGCTCAACTCGCCTGAACCACCTGCCGGACACGCCAAAATCACCTGCCCGCTACACCAGCACCACTTCGGGGACAAGCCGGAATCACGTGAGGGGCATGCCGGCACAGCCTCTCAGACTGAACCTCATGCCGGACACCACAGAACCACCTGCCGGACAGACCGGAACCACCTGCCGGACACGCCGGAACCACCGGCTCGACCCGCCGGAACGACCGCTGGACATGCAAAATCACCTGCCGGCTACGCCGGAAACACTTGGCGAACACTCCGGAATCACCTGCCGGGCATGCCGGAACCACCTCTCAGATATGCCAGAACCACGTGCCAATGACCCCGGAAGCAACTGCCGAGCACGCCGGAACCACCTGCTCGACTCGCCAGAACCACCTGCCGGACACGCCAAAATCACCTGCCGGGTACGCCAGAACCACCTGGCGGACACTCCGAAACCACCTGTCGCGCATGCCGGAACCACCTCTCAGACGTGCCGGAAGCACGTGCCGGACACGCCGGAATCACCTACCGGACAGACCGGAACCACCTGCCGAGCACGCCGGAGCCACCTGTTCGACTCGCTGGAACCACCTGCCGGACACGCCAATATCAACTGCTGGCTATGCCAGAACCACCTGGGGGACGGTCCGGAATCACCTGCCAGCCATGGCGGAACCACCTCTCAGACGTACCAGAACCACCTGCCGGAGAAGCTGGAAACACGTCCTGGACAGTCTGGAACCACCTGCCGGCCAAGCCTGAACCACCTGCCAAGCACAACGGAACAACCTGCCAGACACGCCAAAATCACCTGCGTGTTATGCCAGAACCACTTGGAGGACTCTCTGGGATGACCTGCCGGGCATGCCGGAACCACCTCTCAGACGTGCCAGAACCATGTGGCGGACAGTCCGGAATCACCTGTTGGGCATGCGCAACCACCTCTGAGACGTACCAGAACCACATGCCGTGCAGGCTGGAACCACCTACCGGACAGACCGGAATCACCTTTCGGGCATGCCGGAACCACCTGTCAGATGTGCCAGAAACACGTGCCGGAGACGCCGGAAGCACCTGCCAAGCACGTTGGAACCACCTGCTCAACTCGCCTGAACCACCTGCCGGACATGCCAAAATCACCTGCCGACTATGCCAGAACCACTTGGCGAACACTCTGGAATCACTTGCCGGGCATGCAGGAACCACCTCTCAGACATGCCAGAACCCCGTGCCAATGACCCCGGAAGCACCAGCCGAGCACGCCGGAACCACCTGCTCGACTCGCCAGAACCACCTGCCGATCACGCAAAAATCACCTGCCGGCTACGCCACAACCAGTTGGTGAACACTTTGGAATCACCTGCCAGGCTTGCTGGAACCACCTGCCAGTCATGCCAAAATCACCTGCCAACTACGCCAGAACCGCTTGGCGGACACTGCGGAAACACCTGTCGGGCCGGCTGGAACCACATCTCAGACGTGCCAGAAACGTGTTCATGAGATGCTGGAACCACACCCCGAACAGACGGATACCACCTGCCAGAACCGCCTGAACCACCTGCTGAGCACGCCGGAACCACCTGCTCGACTCACCGGTACCACCTCCCTGACACGCCAAAACCACCTGCTGGGTATGCCAGAACCACTTGGCGGACACTCCGGAATCATCTGCCGGACATGCCGGAGCCAGCTCTCAGACACACCAGAACCAAGTGCCGGAGACGCCGGAAGCACCTGCCGAGCATGCCGGAGCCACCTGCTCGACTCGCCAGAAACACCTGCCGGACACGCCAAAATCACCTGCCGGGTACGCCAGAACCACCTGGCGGACACTACGGAATCACCTGCCGCGCATGCCGGAACCACCTCTCAGACGTGCCGGAAGCACGTGCCGGACACGCCGGAAACACCTACCGGACAGACCGGAACCACCTGCCAAGAACGCCGGAGCCACCTGTTCGACTCGCTGGAACCACCTGCCGGACAGGCCAATATCAACTGCTGGCTATGCCAGAACCACCTGGGGGACAGTCCGGGATCACCTGCCAGCCATGGCGGAACCACCTCTCAGACGTACCAGAACCACCTGCCGGAGAAGCTGGAAACACGTCCTGGACAGACTGGAACCACGTGACGGCCATGCCTGAACCACCTGCCGAGCACGGCGGAACCACCTGCCAGACACGCCAAAATCACCTGCGGGCTACGCCAGAACCAGTTGGGGAACACTTCGGAATCACCTGCCGGGCTTGCTGGAACCACCTGCCAGTCATGCCAAAATCACCTGCCAACTACGCCAGTACCGCTTGGCGGACACTGTGGAAACACCTGTCGGGCCGGCCGGAACCAAAACACAGACGTGCCAGAACCATGTGCATGAGATGCTGTAACCACACCCCGAACAGACGGAAAACACCTGCCAGACCCGTCTGAATAACCTGCCGAGCACGCCGCAGCCACCTGCTCGACTCGCCGGAACCACCTACCTGACATGCCCAAATCACCAGCCGGGTATGCCAGAACCACTTGGCGGACACTCCGGAATCATCTGCCGGACATGCCGGAACCAGCTCTCAGACACACCAGAGCCACGTGCCGGAGACGCCGGAAGCACCTGCCGAGCATGCCGGAGCCACCTGCTCGACTCGCCAGAAACACCTGCCGGACACGCCAAAATCACCTGCCGGGTACGCCAGAACCACCTGGCGGACACTCCGAAACCACCTGTCGTGCATGCCGGAACCACCTCTCAGACGTGCCGGAAGCACGTGCCGGACACGCCGGAATCACCTACCGGACAGAATGGAACCACCTGCCGAGCACGCCGGAGCCACCTGTTCGACTCGCTGGAACCACCTGCCGGACAGGCCAATATTAACTGCTGGCTATGCCAGAACCACCTGGGGGACGGTCCGGAATCACCTGCCAGCCATGGCGGAACCACCTCTCAGACGTACCAGAACCACCTGCCGGAGAAGCTGGAAACACGTCCAGGACAGTATGGAACCACCTGCCGGCCAAGCATGAACCACCTGCCAAGCACAACGGAACAACCTGCCAGACACGCCAAAATCACCTGCGTGTTATGCCAGAACCACTTGGAGGACTCTCTGGGATGACCTGCCGGGCATGCCGGAACCACCTCTCAGACGTGCCAGAACCATGTGGCGGACAGTCCGGAATCACCTGTTGGGCATGCGCAACCACCTCTGAGACGTACCAGAACCACATGCCTTGCAGGCTGGAACCCCCTACCGGACAGACCGGAATCACCTTTCGGGCATGCCGGAACCACCAGTCAGATGTGCCAGAAACACGTGCCGGAGACGCCGGAAGCACCTGCCAAGCACGTTGGAACCACCTGCTCAACTCGCCTGAACCACCTGCCGGACATGCCAAAATCACCTGCCGACTATGCCAGAACCACTTGGCGAACACTCCGGAATCACTTGCCGGGCATGCAGGAACCACCTCTCAGACATGCCAGAACCCTGTGCCAATGACCCCGGAAGCACCAGCCGAGCACGCCGGAACCACCTGCTCGACTCGCCAGAACCAAATGCCGATCACGCAAAAATCACCTGCCGGCTACGCCACAACCAGTTGGTGAACACTTTGGAATCACCTGCCAGGCTTGCTGGAACCACCTGCCAGTCATGCCAAAATCACCTGCCAACTACGCCAGAACCGCTTGGCGGACACTGCGGAAACACCTGTCGGGCCGGCTGGAACCACATCTCAGACGTGCCAGAAACGTGTTCATGAGATGCTGGAACCACACCCCGAACAGACGGATACCACCTGCCAGAACCGCCTGAACCACCTGCTGAGCACGCCGGAACCACCTGCTCGACTCACCGGTACCACCTCCCTGACACGCCAAAACCACCTGCTGGGTATGCCAGAACCACTTGGCGGACACTCCGGAATCATCTGCCGGACATGCCGGAACCAGCTCTCAGACACACCAGAACCAAGTGCCGGAGACGCCGGAAGCACCTGCCGAGCATGCCGGAGCCACCTGCTCGACTCGCCAGAAACACCTGCCGGACACGCCAAAATCACCTGCCGGGTACGCCAGAACCACCTGGCGGACACTACGGAATCACCTGCCGCGCATGCCGGAACCACCTCTCAGACGTGCCGGAAGCACGTGCCGGACACGCCGGAAACACCTACCGGACAGACCGGAACCACCTGCCAAGAACGCCGGAGCCACCTGTTCGACTCGCTGGAACCACCTGCCGGACAGGCCAATATCAACTGCTGGCTATGCCAGAACCACCTGGGGGACAGTCCGGGATCACCTGCCAGCCATGGCGGAACCACCTCTCAGACGTACCAGAACCACCTGCCGGAGAAGCTGGAAACACGTCCTGGACAGACTGGAACCACGTGACGGCCATGCCTGAACCACCTGCCGAGCACGGCGGAACCACCTGCCGGACACGCCAAAATCACCTGCGGGCTACGCCAGAACCACTTGGACGACTCTCCGAAATGACCTGCCGGGCATGTTGGAACCACCTCTCAGACGTGCCAGAAGCACGTGGCGGACAGTCCGGAATCACCTGTTGGGCATACGCAACCACCTCTGAGACGTACCAGAACCACGTGCCGTGCACGCCGGAACCACCTACCGGACAGACCGGAATCAACTTATGGGCATGCCGGAACCACCAGTCAGATGTGCCAGAAACACGTGCCGGAGACGCCGGAAGCACCTGCCAAGCACGTTGGAACCACCTGCTCAACTCGACTGAACCACCTGCCGGACATGCCAAAATCACCTGCCGACTATGCCAGAACCACTTGGCGAACACTCCGGAATCACTTGCCGGGCATGCCGGAACCACCTCTCAGACGTGCCGGAAGCACGTGCCGGACACGCCGGAAACACCTACCGGACAGACCGGAACCACCTGCCGAGCCCGCCGGAGCCACCTGTTCGACTCGCTGGAACCACCTGCCGGACAGGCCAGTATCAACTGCTGGCTATGCCAGAACCACCTGGGGGACAGTCCGGAATCACCTGCCAGCCATGGCGGAACCACCTCTCAGACGTACCAGAACCACCTGCCGGAGAAGCTGGAAACACGTCCTGGACAGACTGGAACCACGTGACGGCCATGCCTGAACCACCTGCCGAGCACGGCGGAACCACCTGCCGGACACGCCAAAATCACCTGCGGGCTACGCCAGAACCACTTGGACGACTCTCCGAAATGACCTGCCGGGCATGTTGGAACCACCTCTCAGACGTGCCAGAAGCACGTGGTGGACAGTCTGGAATCACCTGTTGGGCATACGCAACCACCTCTGACACGTACCAGAACCACGTGCCGTGCACGCCGGAACCACCTACCGGACAGACCGGAATCAACTTTTGGGCATGCCGGAACCACCAGTCAGATGTGCCAGAAACACGTGCCGGAGACGCCGGAAGCACCTGCCGAGCACGTCGCAACCACCTGCTCAACTCGCCTGAACCACCTGCCGGACACGCCAAAATCACCTGCCCGCTACACCAGCACCACTTCGGGGACAAGCCGGAATCACGTGAGGGGCATGCCGGCACAGCCTCTCAGACTGAACCTCGTGCCGGACACCACAGAACCACCTGCAGGACAGACCGGAACCACCTGCCGGACACGACGGAACCACCGGCTCGACCCGCCCGAACGACCGCTGGACGTGCAAAATCACCTGCCGGCTACGCCGGAAACACTTGGCGAACACTCCGGAATCACCTGCCGGGCATGCCGGAACCACCTCTCAGATATGCCAGAACCACGTGCCAATGACCCCGGAAGCACCTGCCGAGCACGCCGGAAACACCTGCTCGACTCGCCAGAACCACCTTCCGGACACGCAAAAATCACCTGCCGGTTACGCCACAACAAGTTGGGGAACACTTCGGAATCACCTGCCGGGCTTGCTGGAACCAGCTGCCGGTCACGCCAAAATCACCTGCCAACTACGCCAGTACCACTTGGCGGACACTGTGGAAACACTTGTCGGGCCGGCCGGAACCACATCTCAGACGTTTCAGAACCATGTGCATGAGATGCTGGAACCACACCCCGAACAGACGGAAAACACCTGCTAGACCCGTCTGAACAACCTGCCGAGCACGCCGGAGCCACCTGCTCGACTCGCAGGAACCACCTACCTGACATGCCCAAATCACCAGGCGGGTATGCCAGAACCACTTGGGGGACACTCCGGAATCATCTGCCGGACATGCCGGAACCAGCTCTCAGACACACCAGAACCACGTGCCGGAGACGCCGGAAGCACCTGCCGAGCATGCCGGAGCCACCTGCTCGACTCGCCAGAAACACCTGCCGGACACGCCAAAATCACCTGCCGGGTACGCCAGAACCACCTGGCGGACACTCCGAAATCACCTGTCGCGCATGCCGGAACCACCTCTCAGACGTGCCGGAAGCACGTGCCGGACACGCCGGAATCACCTACCGGACAGACCGGAACCACCTGCCGAGCACGCCGGAGCCACCTGTTCGACTCGCTGGAACCACCTGCCGGACAGGCCAATATCAACTGCTGGCTATGCCGGAACCACCTGGGGGACGGTCCGGAATCACCTGCCAGCCATGGCGGAACCACCTCTCAGACGTACCAGAACCACCTGCCGGAGAAGCTGGAAACACGTCCTGGACAGTCTGGAACCACCTGCCGGCCAAGCCTGAACCACCTGCCAAGCACAACGGAACAACCTGCCAGACACGCCGAAATCACCTGCGTGTTATGCCAGAACCACTTGGAGGACTCTCTGGGATGACCTGTCGGGAATGCCGGAACCACCTCTCAGACGTGCCAGAACCATGTGGCGGACAGTCCGGAATCACCTGTTGGGCATGCGCAACCACCTCTGACACGTACCAGAACCACATGCCGTGCAGGCTGTAACCACCTACCGGACAGACCGGAATCACCTTTCGGGCATGCCGGAACCACCTGTCAGATGTGCCAGAATCACGTGCCGGAGACGCCGGAAGCACCTGCCAAGCACGTTGGAACCGCCTGCTCAACTCGCCTGAACCACCTGCCGGACACGCCAAAATCACCTGCCCGCTACACCAGCACCACTTCGGGGACAAGCCGGAATCACGTGAGGGGCATGCCGGCACAGCCTCTCAGACTGAACCTCGTGCCGGACACCACAGAACCACCTGCAGGACAGACCGGAACCACCTGCCGGACACGCCGGAACCACCGGCTCGACCCGCCGGAACGACCGCTGGACGTGCAAAATCACCTGCCGGCTACGCCGGAAACACTTGGCGAACACTCCGGAATCACCTACCGGGCATGCCGGAACCACCTCTCAGATATGCCAGAACCACGTGCCAATGACCCCGGAAGCACCTGCCGAGCACGCCGGAAACACCTGCTCGACTCGCCAGAACCACCTTCCGGACACGCAAAAATCACCTGCCGGCTACGCCACAACCAGTTGGGGAACACTTCGGAATCACCTGCTGGGCTTGCTGGAACCAGCTGCCAGTCACGCCAAAATCACCTGCCAACTACGCCAGTACCACTTGGCGGACACTGTGGAAACACCTGTCGGGCCGGCTGGAACCACATCTCAGACGTGTCAGAACCATGTGCATGAGATGCTGGAACCACACCCTGAACAGACGGAAAACACCTGCCAGACCCGTCTGAACAACCTGCCGAGCACGCCGGAGCCACCTGCTCGACTCGCCGGAACCACCTACCTGACATGCCCAAATCACCAGGCGGGTATGCCAGAACCACTTGGCGGACACTCCGGAATCATCTGCCGGACATGCCGGAACCAGCTCTCAGACACACCAGAACCACGTGCCGGAGACGCCGGAAGCACCTGCCGAGCATGCCGGAGCCACCTGCTCGACTCGCCAGAAACACCTGCCGGACACGCCAAAATCACCTGCCGGGTACGCCAGAACCACCTGGCGGACACTCCGAAACCACCTGTCGCGCATGCCGGAACCACCTCTCAGACGTGCCGGAAGCACGTGCCGGACACGCCGGAATCACCTACCGGACAGACCGGAACCACCTGCCGAGCACGCCGGAGCCACCTGTTCGACTCGCTGGAACCACCTGCCGGACAGGCCAATATCAACTGCTGGCTATGCCAGAACCACCTGGGGGACGGTCCGGAATCACCTGCCAGCCATGGCGGAACCACCTCTCAGACGTACCAGAACCACCTGCCGGAGAAGCTGGAAACACGTCCTGGACAGTCTGGAACCACCTGACGGCCAAGCCTGAACCACCTGCCAAGCACAACGGAACAACCTGCCAGACACGCCAAAATCACCTGCGTGTTATGCCAGAACCACTTGGACGACTCTCTGGGATGACCTGCCGGGCATGTCGGAACCACCTCTCAGACGTGCCAGAACCATGTGGCGGACAGTCCGGAATCACCTGTTGGGCATGCGCAACCACCTCTGAGACGTACCAGAACCACATGCCGTGCAGGCTGGAACCACCTACCGGACAGACCGGAATCACCTTTCGGGCATGCCGGAACCACCTGTCAGATGTGCCAGAAACACGTGCCGGAGACGCCGGAAGCACCTGCCAAGCACGTTGGAACCACCTGCTCAACTCGCCTGAACCACCTGCCGGACATGCCAAAATCACCTGCCGACTATGCCAGAACCACTTGGCGAACACTCCGGAATCACTTGCCGGGCATGCAGGAACCACCTCTCAGACATGCCAGAACCCCGTGCCAATGACCCCGGAAGCACCAGCCGAGCACGCCGGAACCACCTGCTCGACTCGCCAGAACCACCTGCCGATCACGCAAAAATCACCTGCCGGCTACGCCACAACCAGTTGGTGAACACTTTGGAATCACCTGCCAGGCTTGCTGGAACCACCTGCCAGTCATGCCAAAATCACCTGCCAACTACGCCAGAACCGCTTGGCGGACACTGCGGAAACACCTGTCGGGCCGGCTGGAACCACATCTCAGACGTGCCAGAAACGTGTTCATGAGATGCTGGAACCACACCCCGAACAGACGGATACCACCTGCCAGAACCGCCTGAACCACCTGCTGAGCACGCCGGAACCACCTGCTCGACTCACCGGTACCACCTCCCTGACACGCCAAAACCACCTGCTGGGTATGCCAGAACCACTTGGCGGACACTCCGGAATCATCTGCCGGACATGCCGGAACCAGCTCTCAGACACACCAGAACCAAGTGCCGGAGACGCCGGAAGCACCTGCCGAGCATGCCGGAGCCACCTGCTCGACTCGCCAGAAACACCTGCCGGACACGCCAAAATCACCTGCCGGGTACGCCAGAACCACCTGGCGGACACTACGGAATCACCTGCCGCGCATGCCGGAACCACCTCTCAGACGTGCCGGAAGCACGTGCCGGACACGCCGGAAACACCTACCGGACAGACCGGAACCACCTGCCAAGAACGCCGGAGCCACCTGTTCGACTCGCTGGAACCACCTGCCGGACAGGCCAATATCAACTGCTGGCTATGCCAGAACCACCTGGGGGACAGTCCGGGATCACCTGCCAGCCATGGCGGAACCACCTCTCAGACGTACCAGAACCACCTGCCGGAGAAGCTGGAAACACGTCCTGGACAGACTGGAACCACCTGACGGCCATGCCTGAACCACCTGCCGAGCACGGCGGAACCACCTGCCAGACACGCCAAAATCACCTGCGGGCTACGCCAGAACCACTTGGACGACTCTCCGAAATGACCTGCCGGGCATGTTGGAACCACCTCTCAGACGTGCCAGAAGCACGTGGCGGACAGTCCGGAATCACCTGTTGGGCATACGCAACCACCTCTGAGACGTACCAGAACCACGTGCCGTGCACGCCGGAACCACCTACCGGACAGACCGGAATCAACTTTTGGGCATGCCGGAACCACCAGTCAGATGTGCCAGAAACACGTGCCGGAGACGCCGGAACCACCTGCCGAGCACGTCGCAACCACCTGCTCAACTCGCCTGAACCACCTGCCGGACACGCCAAAATCACCTGCCCGCTACGCCAGCACCACTTCGGGGACAAGCCGGAATCACGTGACGGGCATGCCGGCACAACCTCTCAGACTGAACCTCATGCCGGACACCACAGAACCACCTGCCGGACAGACCGGAACCACCTGCCGGACACGCCGGAACCACCGGCTCGACCCGCCGGAACGACCGCTGGACATGCAAAATCACCTGCCGGCTACGCCGGAAACACTTGGCGAACACTCCGGAATCACCTGCCGGGCATGCCGGAACCACCTCTCAGATATGCCAGAACCACGTGCCAATGACCCCGGAAGCACCTGCCGAGCACGCCGGAACCACCTGCTCGACTCGCCAGAACCACCTGCCGGACACGCCAAAATCACCTGCCGGGTACGCCAGAACCACCTGGCGGACACTCCGAAACCACCTGTCGCGCATGCCGGAACCACCTCTCAGACGTGCCGGAAGCACGTGCCGGACACGCCGGAATCACCTACCGGACAGACCGGAACCACCTGCCGAGCACGCCGGAGCCACCTGTTCGACTCGCTGGAACCACCTGCCGGACAGGCCAATATCAACTGCTGGCTATGCCAGAACCACCTGGGGGACGGTCCGGAATCACCTGCCAGCCATGGCGGAACCACCTCTCAGACGTACCAGAACCACCTGCCGGAGAAGCTGGAAACACGTCCTGGACAGTCTGGAACCACCTGCCGGCCAAGCCTGAACCACCTGCCAAGCACAACGGAACAACCTGCCAGACACGCCAAAATCACCTGCGTGTTATGCCAGAACCACTTGGAGGACTCTCTGGGATGACCTGCCGGGCATGCCGGAACCACCTCTCAGACGTGCCAGAACCATGTGGCGGACAGTCCGGAATCACCTGTTGGGCA
>NW_027227571.1:0-15399 GCF_037783145.1 Equus przewalskii | reverse complement strand
GGGCCCAACTCGCCCTTTGGAAAGAAGCCTGCACGTTGTGCCTTTCAGCTCTAGGGCAAAGTAGCACACCCAGAGCAGAAGTCCTACTTCAGCCAGATCAGGCCTGCAAAGAAACTGCGTTTCACAGGCCTTTGGAAGAGATGTTCCCGGTAGGCTGTAAGAGCACTGTGCAGAGCGAGTTGTTTCTTAGCTTCCCAAAGAGCTGGAAGCAAGATGCTGTGGGGCCCAACTCGCCCTTTGGAAAGAAGCCTGCACGTTGTGCCTTTCAGCTCTAGGGCAATGTAGCACACCCAGAGCAGAAGTCCTACTTCAGCCAGATCAGGCCTGCAAAGAAACTGCGTTTCACAGGCCTTTGGAAGAGATGTTCCCGGTAGGCTGTAAGAGCACTGTGCAGAGCGAGTTGTTTCTTAGCTTCCCAAAGAGCTGGAAGCAAGATGCTGTGGGGCCCAACTCGCCCTTTGGAAAGAAGCCTGCACGTTGTGCCTTTCAGCTCTAGGGCAATGTAGCACACCCAGAGCAGAAGTCCTACTTCAGCCAGATCAGGCCTGCAAAGAAACTGCGTTTCACAGGCCTTTGGAAGAGATGTTCCCGGTAGGCTGTAAGAGCACTGTGCAGAGCGAGTTGTTTCTTAGCTTCCCAAAGAGCTGGAAGCAAGATGCTGTGGGGCCCAACTCGCCCTTTGGAAAGAAGCCTGCACGTTGTGCCTTTCAGCTCTAGGGCAATGTAGCACACCCAGAGCAGAAGTCCTACTTCAGCCAGATCAGGCCTGCAAAGAAACTGCGTTTCACAGGCCTTTGGAAGAGATGTTCCCGGTAGGCTGTAAGAGCACTGTGCAGAGCGAGTTGTTTCTTAGCTTCCCAAAGAGCTGGAAGCAAGATGCTGTGGGGCCCAACTCGCCCTTTGGAAAGAAGCCTGCACGTTGTGCCTTTCAGCTCTAGGGCAATGTAGCACACCCAGAGCAGAAGTCCTACTTCAGCCAGATCAGGCCTGCAAAGAAACTGCGTTTCACAGGCCTTTGGAAGAGATGTTCCCGGTAGGCTGTAAGAGCACTGTGCAGAGCGAGTTGTTTCTTAGCTTCCCAAAGAGCTGGAAGCAAGATGCTGTGGGGCCCAACTCAGCCATTAGGAAAGAAGCCTGCACGTTGTGCCTTTCAGCTCTAGGGCAATGTAGCACACCCAGAGCAGAAGTCCTACTTCAGCCAGATCAGGCCTGCAAAGAAACTGCGTTTCACAGGCCTTTGGAAGAGATGTTCCCGGTAGGCTGTAAGAGCACTGTGCAGAGCGAGTTGTTTCTTAGCTTCCCAAAGAGCTGGAAGCAAGATGCTGTGGGGCCCAACTCACCATTAGGAAAGAAGCCTGCACGTTGTGCCTTTCAGCTCTAGGGCAATGTAGCACACCCAGAGCAGAAGTCCTACTTCAGCCAGATCAGGCCTGCAAAGAAACTGCGTTTCACAGGCCTTTGGAAGAGATGTTCCCGGTAGGCTGTAAGAGCACTGTGCAGAGCGAGTTGTTTCTTAGCTTCCCAAAGAGCTGGAAGCAAGATGCTGTGGGGCCCAACTCGCCCTTTGGAAAGAAGCCTGCACGTTGTGCCTTTCAGCTCTAGGGCAATGTAGCACACCCAGAGCAGAAGTCCTACTTCAGCCAGATCAGGCCTGCAAAGAAACTGCGTTTCACAGGCCTTTGGAAGAGATGTTCCCAGTAGGCTGTAAGAGCACTGTGCAGAGCGAGTTGTTTCTTAGCTTCCCAAAGAGCTGGAAGCAAGATGCTGTGGGGCCCAACTCGCCCTTTGGAAAGAAGCCTGCACGTTGTGCCTTTCAGCTCTAGGGCAATGTAGCACACCCAGAGCAGAAGTCCTACTTCAGCCAGATCAGGCCTGCAAAGAAACTGCGTTTCACAGGCCTTTGGAAGAGATGTTCCCGGTAGGCTGTAAGAGCACTGTGCAGAGCGAGTTGTTTCTTAGCTTCCCAAAGAGCTGGAAGCAAGATGCTGTGGGGCCCAACTCGCCCTTTGGAAAGAAGCCTGCACGTTGTGCCTTTCAGCTCTAGGGCAATGTAGCACACCCAGAGCAGAAGTCCTACTTCAGCCAGATCAGGCCTGCAAAGAAACTGCGTTTCACAGGCCTTTGGAAGAGATGTTCCCGGTAGGCTGTAAGAGCACTGTGCAGAGCGAGTTGTTTCTTAGCTTCCCAAAGAGCTGGAAGCAAGATGCTGTGGGGCCCAACTCGCCCTTTGGAAAGAAGCCTGCACGTTGTGCCTTTCAGCTCTAGGGCAATGTAGCACACCCAGAGCAGAAGTCCTACTTCAGCCAGATCAGGCCTGCAAAGAAACTGCGTTTCACAGGCCTTTGGAAGAGATGTTCCCGGTAGGCTGTAAGAGCACTGTGCAGAGCGAGTTGTTTCTTAGCTTCCCAAAGAGCTGGAAGCAAGATGCTGTGGGGCCCAACTCGCCCTTTGGAAAGAAGCCTGCACGTTGTGCCTTTCAGCTCTAGGGCAATGTAGCACACCCAGAGCAGAAGTCCTACTTCAGCCAGATCAGGCCTGCAAAGAAACTGCGTTTCACAGGCCTTTGGAAGAGATGTTCCCGGTAGGCTGTAAGAGCACTGTGCAGAGCGAGTTGTTTCTTAGCTTCCCAAAGAGCTGGAAGCAAGATGCTGTTGGGCCCAACTCAGCCATTAGGAGAGAAGCCTGCACGTTGTGCCTTTCAGCTCTAGGGCAATGTAGCACACCCAGAGCAGAAGTCCTACTTCAGCCAGATCAGGCCTGCAAAGAAACTGCGTTTCACAGGCCTTTGGAAGAAATGTTCCCGGTAGGCTGTAAGAGCACTGTGCAGAGCGAGTTGTTTCTTAGCTTCCCAAAGAGCTGGAAGCAAGATGCTGTGGGGCCCAACTCACCCTTTGGAAAGAAGCCTGCACGTTGTGCCTTTCAGCTCTAGGGCAATGTAGCACACCCAGAGCAGAAGTCCTACTTCAGCCAGATCAGGCCTGCAAAGAAACTGCGTTTCACAGGCCTTTGGAAGAGATGTTCCCGGTAGGCTGTAAGAGCACTGTGCAGAGCGAGTTGTTTCTTAGCTTCCCAAAGAGCTGGAAGCAAGATGCTGTGGGGCCCAACTCGCCCTTTGGAAAGAAGCCTGCACGTTGTGCCTTTCAGCTCTAGGGCAATGTAGCACACCCAGAGCAGAAGTCCTACTTCAGCCAGATCAGGCCTGCAAAGAAACTGCGTTTCACAGGCCTTTGGAAGAGATGTTCCCGGTAGGCTGTAAGAGCACTGTGCAGAGCGAGTTGTTTCTTAGCTTCCCAAAGAGCTGGAAGCAAGATGCTGTGGGGCCCAACTCGCCCTTTGGAAAGAAGCCTGCACGTTGTGCCTTTCAGCTCTAGGGCAATGTAGCACACCCAGAGCAGAAGTCCTACTTCAGCCAGATCAGGCCTGCAAAGAAACTGCGTTTCACAGGCCTTTGGAAGAGATGTTCCCGGTAGGCTGTAAGAGCACTGTGCAGAGCGAGTTGTTTCTTAGCTTCCCAAAGAGCTGGAAGCAAGATGCTGTGGGGCCCAACTCGCCCTTTGGAAAGAAGCCTGCACGTTGTGCCTTTCAGCTCTAGGGCAAAGTAGCACACCCAGAGCAGAAGTCCTACTTCAGCCAGATCAGGCCTGCAAAGAAACTGCGTTTCACAGGCCTTTGGAAGAGATGTTCCCGGTAGGCTGTAAGAGCACTGTGCAGAGCGAGTTGTTTCTTAGCTTCCCAAAGAGCTGGAAGCAAGATGCTGTGGGGCCCAACTCGCCCTTTGGAAAGAAGCCTGCACGTTGTGCCTTTCAGCTCTAGGGCAAAGTAGCACACCCAGAGCAGAAGTCCTACTTCAGCCAGATCAGGCCTGCAAAGAAACTGCGTTTCACAGGCCTTTGGAAGAGATGTTCCCGGTAGGCTGTAAGAGCACTGTGCAGAGCGAGTTGTTTCTTAGCTTCCCAAAGAGCTGGAAGCAAGATGCTGTGGGGCCCAACTCGCCCTTTGGAAAGAAGCCTGCACGTTGTGCCTTTCAGCTCTAGGGCAAAGTAGCACACCCAGAGCAGAAGTCCTACTTCAGCCAGATCAGGCCAGCAAAGAAACTGCGTTTCACAGGCCTTTGGAAGAGATGTTCCCGGTAGGCTGTAAGAGCACTGTGCAGAGCGAGTTGTTTCTTAGCTTCCCAAAGAGCTGGAAGCAAGATGCTGTGGGGCCCAACTCGCCCTATGGAAAGAAGCCTGCACGTTGTGCCTTTCAGCTCTAGGGCAAAGTAGCACACCCAGAGCAGAAGTCCTACTTCAGCCAGATCAGGCCTGCAAAGAAACTGCGTTTCACAGGCCTTTGGAAGAGATGTTCCCACTAGGCTGTAAGAGCACTGTGCAGAGCGAGTTGTTTCTTAGCTTCCCAAAGAGCTGGAAGCAAGATGCTGTGGGGCCCAACTCGCCCTTTGGAAAGAAGCCTGCACGTTGTGCCTTTCAGCTCTAGGGCAAAGTAGCACACCCAGAGCAGAAGTCCTACTTCAGCCAGATCAGGACTGCAAAGAAACTGCCTTTCACAGGCCTTTGGAAGAGATGTTCCCGGTAGGCTGTAAGAGCACTGTGCAGAGCGAGTTGTTTCTTAGCTTCCCAAAGAGCTGGAAGCAAGACGCTGTGGGGCCCAACTCGCCCTTTGGGAGGAGGAAGCCTGCACGTTGTGCCTTTCAGCTCTAGGGCAAAGTAGCACACCCAGAGCAGAAGTCCTACTTCAGCCAGATCAGGCCTGCAAAGAAACTGCGTTTCACAGGCCTTTGGAAGACATGTTCCCACTAGGCTGTAAGAGCACTGTGCAGAGCGAGTTGTTTCTTAGCTTGAAAAAGAGCTGGAAGCAAGATGCTGTGGGGCCCAACTCGCCCTTTGAAAGAAGCCTGCACCTGTGCCTTTCAGCTCTTGGGCAATGTAGCACACCAAGAGCAGAAGTCCTACTTCAGCCAGATCAGGCCTGCAAAGAAACTGCGTTTCACAGGCCTTTGGAAGAGATGTTCCCGGTAGGCTGTAAGAGCACTGTGCAGAGCGAGTTGTTTCTTAGCTTCCCAAAGAGCTGGAAGCAAGATGCTGTGGGGCCCAACTCGCCCTTTGGAAAGAAGCCTGCACGTTGTGCCTTTCAGCTCTAGGGCAATGTAGCACACCCAGAGCAGAAGTCCTACTTCAGCCAGATGGCCTCAAAGAAACTGCGTTCCTCAGGCCTTTGGAAGACATGTTCCCACTAGGCTGTAAGAGCACTGTGCAGAGCGAGTTGTTTCTTAGCTTCCCAAAGAGCTGGAAGCAAGATGCTGTTGGGCCCAACTCACCATTAGGAAAGAAGCCTGCACCTTGTGCCTTTCAGCTCTAGGGCAATGTGTCACAACCAGAGCAGAAGTCCTACTTCAGCCAGATCAGGCCTGCAAAGAAACTGCGTTTCACAGGCATTTGGAAGAAATGTTCCCGGTAGGCTGTAACAGCACTGTGCAGAGCGAGTTGTTTCTTAGCTTCCCAAAGAGCTCGATGCAAGATGCTGTTGGGCCCAACTCACCATTAGGAAAGGAGACTGCACGTTGTGCCTTTCAGCTCTAGGGCAATGTAGCACACCCAGAGCAGAAGTCCTACTTCAGCCAGATCAGGCCTGCAAAGAAACTGCGTTTCACAGGCCTTTGGAAGAGATGTTCCCGGTAGGCAGTAAGAGCACTGTGCAGAGCGAGTTGTTTCTTAGCTTCCCAAAGAGGTGGAAGCAAGATGCTGTGGGGCTGAACTCGCCCTTTGGAAAGAAGCCTGCACGTTGTGCCTTTCAGCTCTAGGGCAATGTAGCACACCCAGAGCAGGAGTCCTACTTCAGCCAGATCAGGCCTGCAAAGAAACTGCCTTTCACAGGCCTTTGGAAGAGATGTTCCTGGTAGGCAGTAAGAGCACTGTGCAGAGCGAGTTGTTTCTTAGCTTCCCAAAGAGCTGGAAGCAAGATGCTTTTGGGCCCAACTCACCATTAGCAAAGGAGCCTGCACGTTGTGCCTTTCAGCTCTAGGGCAATGTAGCACACCCAGAGCAGAAGTCCTACTTCAGCCAGATCAGGCCTGCAAAGAAACTGCGTTTCACAGGCCTTTGGAAGAGATGTTCCCACTAGGCTGTAAGAGCACTGTGCAGAGCGAGTTGTTTCTTAGATTCCCAAAGAGCTGGAAGCAAGAGGCTGTGGGGCCCAACTCGCCCTTTGGAAAGAAGCCTGCACGTTGTGCCTTTCAGCTCTAGGGCAAAGTAGCACACCCAGAGCAGAACTCCTACTTCAGCCAGATCAGGACTGCAAAGAAACTGCGTTTCACATGCCTTTGGAAGAGATGTTCCCGGTAGGCTGTAAGAGCACTGTGCAGAGCGAGTTGTTTCTTAGCTTCCCAAAGAGCTGGAAGCAAGATGCTGTGGGGCCCAACTCGCCCTTTGGAAGGAAGCCTGCACGTTGTGCCTTTCAACTCTAGGGCAAAGTAGCACACCCAGAGCAGAAGTCCTACTTCAGCCAGATCAGGCCTGCAAAGAAACTGCGTTTCACAGGCCTTTGGAAGATTTGTTCCCACTAGGCTGTAAGAGCACTGTGCAGAGCGAGTTGTTTCTTAGCTTCCCAAAGAGCTGGAAGCAAGATGCTGTGGGGCCCAACTCGCCCTTTCGAAAAAAGCCTGCACGTTGTGCCTTTCAGCTCTAGGGCAATGTAGCACACCCAGAGCAGAAGTCCTACTTCAGCCAGATCAGGCCTGCAAAGAAACTGCGTTTCACAGGCCTTTGGAAGAGTTGTTCCCACTAGGCTGTAAGAGCACTGTGCAGAGCGAGTTGTTTCTTAGCTTGAAAAAGAGCTGGAAGCAAGATGCTGTGGGGCCCAAATCGCCCTTTGGAAAGAAGCCTGCACCTGTGCCTTTCAGCTCTTGGGCAAAGTAGCACACCCAGAGCAGAAGTCCTACTTCAGCCAGATCAGGCCTGCAAAGAAACTGCGTTCACAGGCCTTTGGAAGAGATGTTCCCACTAGGCTGTAAGAGCACTGTGCAGAGCGAGTTGTTTCTTAGCTTCACAAAGAGCTGGAAGCAAGACGCTTTGGGGCCCAACTCACCCTTAGGAAGGGAGCCTGCACGTTGTGCCTTTCAGCTCTAGGGCAATGTAGCACACCCAGAGCAGAAGTCCTACTTCAGCCAGATCAGGCCTGCAAAGAAACTGCGTTTCACAGGCCTTTGGAAGAGATGTTCCCGGTAGGCAGTAAGAGCACTGTGCAGAGCGAGTTGTTTCTTAGCTTCACAAAGAGCTGGAAGCAAGATGCTGTGGGGCTGAACTCACCCTTAGGAAAGAAGCCTGCACGTTGTGCCTTTCAGCTCTAGGGCAATGTAGCACACCCAGAGCAGAACTCCTACTTCAGCCAGATCAGGCCTGCAAAGAAACTGCGTTTCACAGGCCTTTGGAAGAGATGTTCCCACTAGGCTGTAAGAGCACTGTGCAGAGCGAGTTGTTTCTTAGCTTCCCAAAGAGCTGGAAGCAAGACGCTGTGGGGCCCAACTCGCCCTTTGGAAGGAAGCCTGCACGTTGTGCCTTTCAGCTCTAGGGCAAAGTAGCACACCCAGAGCAGAAGTCCTACTTCAGCCAGATCAGCCTGCAAAGAAACTGCGTTTCACAGGCCTTTGGAAGAGATGTTCCCGCTAGGCTGTAAGAGCACTGTGCAGAGCGAGTTGTTTCTTAGCTTCCCAAAGAGCTGGAAGCAAGATGCTGTGGGGCCCAACTCGCCCTTTGGAAAGAAGCCTGCACGTTGTGCCTTTCAGCTCTAGGGCAAAGTAGCACACCCAGAGCAGAAGTCCTACTTCAGCCAGATCAGGCCTGCAAAGAAACTGCGTTTCACAGGCCTTTGGAAGAGATGTTCCCGGTAGGCTGTAAGAGCACTGTGCAGAGCGAGTTGTTTCTTAGCTTCCAAAAGAGCTGGAAGCAAGATGCTGTGGGGCCCAACTCGCCCTTTGGAAAGAAGCCTGCACGTTGTGCCTTTCAGCTCTAGGGCAATGTAGCACACCCAGAGCAGAAGTCCTACTTCAGCCAGATCAGGCCTGCAAAGAAACTGCGTTTCACAGGCCTTTGGAAGAGATGTTCCCGGTAGGCTGTAAGAGCACTGTGCAGAGCGAGTTGTTTCTTAGCTTCCCAAAGAGCTGGAAGCAAGATGCTGTGGGGCCCAACTCGCCCTTTGGAAAGAAGCCTGCACGTTGTGCCTTTCAGCTCTAGGGCAAAGTAGCACACCCAGAGCAGAAGTCCTACTTCAGCCAGATCAGGCCTGCAAAGAAACTGCGTTTCTCAGGCCTTTGGAAGAGATGTTCCCACTAGGCTGTAAGAGCACTGTGCAGAGCGAGTTGTTTCTTAGCTTCCCAAAGAGCTGGAAGCAAGATGCTGTTGGGCCCAACTCACCATTAGGAAAGAAGCCTGCACCTTGTGCCTTTCAGCTCTAGGGCAATGTGTCACACCCAGAGCTGAAGTCCTACTTCAGCCAGATCAGGCCTGCAAAGAAACTGCGTTTCACAGGCATTTGGAAGATATGTTCCCACTAGGCTGTAAGAGCACTGTGCAGAGCGAGTTGTTTCTTAGCTTCCCAAAGAGCTGGAAGCAAGATGCTGTTGGGCCCAACTCACCATTAGGAAAGGAGCCTGCACGTTGTGCCTTTCAGCTCTAGGGCAATGTAGCACACCCAGAGCAGAAGTCCTACTTCAGCCAGATCAGGCCTGCAAAGAAACTGCGTTTCACAGGCCTTTGGAAGAGATGTTCCCGGTAGGCTGTAAGAGCTCTGTGCAGAGCGAGTTGTTTCTTAGCTTTCCAAAGAGCTGGAAGCAAGATGCTGTGGGGCCCAACTCGCCCTTTGGAAAGAAGCCTACACGTTGTGCCTTTCTGCTCTAGGGCAATGTAGCACACCCAGAGCAGGAGTCCTACTTCAGCCAGATCAGGCCTGCAAAGAAACTGCGTTTCACAGGCCTTTGGAAGAGATGTTCCCGGTAGGCAGTAAGAGCACTGTGCAGAGCGAGTTGTTTCTTAGCTTCCCAAAGAGGTGGAAGCAAGATGCTGTGGGGCTGAACTCGCCCTTTGGAAAGAAGCCTGCACGTTGTGCCTTTCAGCTCTAGGGCAATGTAGCACACCCAGAGCAGGAGTCCTACTTCAGCCAGATCAGGCCTGCAAAGAAACTGCCTTTCACAGGCCTTTGGAAGAGATGTTCCCGGTAGGCAGTAAGAGCACTGTGCAGAGCGAGTTGTTTCTTAGCTTCCCAAAGAGCTGGAAGCAAGATGCTTTTGGGCCCAACTCACCATTAGGAAAGGAGCCTGCACGTTGTGCCTTTCAGCTCTAGGGCAATGTAGCACACCCAGAGCAGAAGTCCTACTTCAGCCAGATCAGGCCTGCAAAGAAACTGCGTTTCTCAGGCCTTTGGAAGAGATGTTCCCGGTAGGCTGTAAGAGCACTGTGCAGAGCGAGTTGTTTCTTAGCTTCCCAAAGAGCTGGAAGCAAGAGGCTGTGGGGCCCAACTCACCCTTAGGAAAGAAGCCTGCACGTTGTGCCTTTCAGCTCTAGGGCAATGTAGCACACCCAGAGCAGAACTCCTACTTCAGCCAGATCAGGCCTGCAAAGAAACTGCGTTTCACATGCCTTTGGAAGAGATGTTCCCGGTAGGCTGTAAGAGCACTGTGCAGAGCGAGTTGTTTCTTAGCTTCCCAAAGAGCTGGAAGCAAGATGCTGTGGGGCCCAACTCGCCCTTTGGAAAGAAGCCTGCACGTTGTGCCTTTCAGCTCTAGGGCAATGTAGCACACCCAGAGCAGAAGTTCTACTTCAGCCAGATCAGGCCTGCAAAGAAACTGCGTTTCACAGGCCTTTGGAAGAGATGTTCCCGGTAGGCTGTAAGAGCACTGTGCAGAGCGAGTTGTTTCTTAGCTTCCCAAAGAGCTGGAAGCAAGATGCTGTGGGGCCCAACTCGTCCTTTGGAAAGAAGCCTGCACGTTGTGCCTTTCTGCTCTAGGGCAATGTAGCACACCCAGAGCAGGAGTCCTACTTCAGCCAGATCAGGCCTGCAAAGAAACTGCGTTTCACAGGCCTTTGGAAGAGATGTTCCCGGTAGGCTGTAAGAGCACTGTGCAGAGCGAGTTGTTTCTTAGCTTCCCAAAGAGCTGGAAGCAAGATGCTGTGGGGCCCAACTCGCCCTTTGGAAAGAAGCCTGCACGTTGTGCCTTTCAGCTCTAGGGCAAAGTCGCACACCCAGAGCAGAAGTCCTACTTCAGCCAGATCACGCCTGCAAAGAAACTGCGTTTCACATGCCTTTGGAAGAGATGTTCCCGGTAGGCTGTAAGAGCACTGTGCAGAGCGAGTTGTTTCTTAGCTTCCCAAAGAGCTGGAAGCAAGATGCTGTGGGGCCCAACTCGCCCTTTGGAAAGAAGCCTGCACTTTGTGCCTTTCAGCTCTAGGGCAAAGTAGCACACCCAGAGCAGAAGTCCTACTTCAGCCAGATCAGGCCTGCAAAGAAACTGCGTTTCACAGGCCTTTGGAAGACATGTTCCCGGTAGGCTGTAAGAGCACTGTGCAGAGCGAGTTGTTTCTTAGCTTCCCAAAGAGCTGGAAGCAAGATGCTGTGGGGCCCAACTCGCCCTTTGGAAAGAAGCCTGCACGTTGTGCCTTTCAGCTCTAGGGCAAAGTAGCACACCCAGAGCAGAAGTCCTACTTCAGCCAGATCAGGCCTGCAAAGAAACTGCGTTTCACAGGCCTTTGGAAGAGATGTTCCCGGTAGGCTGTAAGAGCACTGTGCAGAGCGAGTTGTTTCTTAGCTTCCCAAAGAGCTGGAAGCAAGATGCTGTGGGGCCCAACTCGCCCTTTGGAAAGAAGCCTGCACGTTGTGCCTTTCAGCTCTAGGGCAAAGTAGCACACCCAGAGCAGAAGTCCTACTTCAGCCAGATCAGGCCTGCAAAGAAACTGCGTTTCACAGGCCTTTGGAAGAGATGTTCCCACTAGGCTGTAAGAGCACTGTGCAGAGCGAGTTGTTTCTTAGCTTCCCAAAGAGCTGGAAGCAAGATGCTGTGGGGCCCAACTCGCCCTTTGGAAAGAAGCCTGCACGTTGTGCCTTTCAGCTCTAGGGCAAAGTAGCACACCCAGAGCAGAAGTCCTACTTCAGCCAGATCAGGACTGCAAAGAAACTGCGTTTCACAGGCCTTTGGAAGAGATGTTCCCGGTAGGCTGTAAGAGCACTGTGCAGAGCGAGTTGTTTCTTAGCTTCCCAAAGAGCTGGAAGCAAGACGCTGTGGGGCCCAACTCGCCCTTTGGAAAGAAGCCTGCACGTTGTGCCTTTCAGCTCTAGGGCAAAGTAGCACACCCAGAGCAGAAGTCCTACTTCAGCCAGATCAGGCCTGCAAAGAAACTGCGTTTCACAGGCCTTTGGAAGAGATGTTCCCACTAGGCTGTAAGAGCACTGTGCAGAGCGAGTTGTTTCTTAGCTTCCCAAGGAGCTGGAAGCAAGACGCTGTGGGGCCCAACTCGCCCTTTCGAAAGAAGCCTGCACGTTGTGCCTTTCAGCTCTAGGTCAAAGTAGCACACCCAGAGCAGAAGTCCTACTTCAGCCAGATCAGGCCTGCAAAGAAACTGCGTTTCACAGGCCTTTGGAAGACATGTTCCCACTAGGCTGTAAGAGCACTGTGCAGAGCGAGTTGTTTCTTAGCTTGAAAAAGAGCTGGAAGCAAGATGCTGTGGGGCCCAACTCGCCCTTTGGCAAGAAGCCTGCACCTGTGCCTTTCAGCTCTTGGGCAATGTAGCACACCCAGAGCAGAAGTCCTACTTCAGCCAGATCAGGCCTGCAAAGAAACTGCGTTTCTCAGGCCTTTGGAAGAGATGTTCCCACTAGGCTGTAAGAGCACTGTGCAGAGCGAGTTGTTTCTTAGCTTCACAAAGAGCTGGAAGCAAGATGCTGTTGGGCCCAACTCACCATTAGGAAAGGAGCCTGCACGTTGTGCCTTTCAGCTCTAGGGCAATGTAGCACACCCAGAGCAGAAGTCCTACTTCAGCCAGATCAGGCCTGCAAAGAAACTGTGTTTCTCAGGCCTTTGGAAGAGATGTTCCCGGTAGGCTGTAAGAGCACTGTGCAGAGCGAGTTGTTTCTTAGCTTCACAAAGAGCTGGAAGCAAGAGGCTGTGGGGCCCAACTCACCCTTAGGAAAGAAGCCTGCACGTTGTGCCTTTCAGCTCTAGGGCAATGTAGCACACCCAGAGCAGAACTCCTACTTCAGCCAGATCAGGCCTGCAAAGAAACTGCGTTTCACAGGCCTTTGGAAGAGATGTTCCCACTAGGCTGTAAGAGCACTGTGCAGAGCGAGTTGTTTCTTAGCTTCCCAAAGAGCTGGAAGCAAGACGCTGTGGGGCCCAACTCGCCCTTTGGAAGGAAGCCTGCACGTTGTGCCTTTCAGCTCTAGGGCAAAGTAGCACACCCAGAGCAGAAGTCCTACTTCAGCCAGATCAGCCTGCAAAGAAACTGCGTTTCACAGGCCTTTGGAAGAGATGTTCCCACTAGGCTGTAAGAGCACTGTGCAGAGCGAGTTGTTTCTTAGCTTCCCAAAGAGCTGGAAGCAAGATGCTGTGGGGCCAATCTCGCCCTTTGGAAAGAAGCCTGCACTTTGTGCCTTTCAGCTCTAGGGCAAAGTAGCACACCCAGAGCAGAAGTCCTACTTCAGCCAGATCAGGCCTGCAAAGAAACTGCGTTTCACAGGCCTTTTTAAGAGATGTTCCCGGTAGGCTGTAAGAGCACTGTGCAGAGCGAGTTGTTTCTTAGCTTCCCAAAGAGCTGGAAGCAAGATGCTGTGGGGCCCAACTCGCCCTTTGGAAAGAAGCCTGCACGTTGTGCCTTTCAGCTCTAGGGCAAAGTAGCACACCCAGAGCAGAAGTCCTACTTCAGCCAGATCAGGCCTGCAAAGAAACTGTGTTTCACAGGCCTTTGGAAGAGATGTTCCCGGTAGGCTGTAAGAGCACTGTACAGAGCGAGTTGTTTCTTAGCTTCCCAAAGAGCTGGAAGCAAGACGCTGTGGGGCCCAACTCGCCCTTTGGAAGGAAGCCTGCACGTTGTGCCTTTCAGCTCTAGGGCAAAGTAGCACACCCAGAGCAGAAGTCCTACTTCAGCCAGTTCAGGCCTGCAAAGAAACTGCGTTTCACAGGCCTTTGGAAGACATGTTCCCACTAGGCTGTAAGAGCACTGTGCAGAGCGAGTTGTTTCTTAGCTTCCCAAAGAGCTGGAAGCAAGATGCTGTGGGGCCCAACTCGCCCTTTGGAAAGAAGCCTGCACGTTGTGCCTTTCAGCTCTAGGGCAAAGTAGCACACCCAGAGCAGAAGTCCTACTTCAGCCAGATCAGGCCTGCAAAGAAACTGCATTTCACAGGCCTTTGGAAGAGATGTTCCCGGTAGGCTGTAAGAGCACTGTGCAGAGCGAGTTGTTTCTTAGCTTCCCAAAGAGCTGGAAACAAGATGCTGTGGGGCCCAACTCGTCCTTTGGAAAGAAGCCTGCACGTTGTGCCTTTCAGCTCTAGGGCAAAGTAGCACACCCAGAGCAGAAGTCCTACTTCAGCCAGATCAAGCCTGCAAAGAAACTGCGTTTCACAGGCCTTTGGAAGAGATGTTCCCGGTAGGCTGTAAGAGCCTGTACAGAGCGAGTTGTTTCTTAGCTTCCCAAGGAGCTGGAAGCAAGCTGCTGTGGGGCCCAACTCGCCCTTTGGAAAGAAGCCTGCACGTTGTGCCTTTCAGCTCTAGGGCAAAGTAGCACACCCAGAGCAGAAGTCCTACTTCAGCCAGATCAGGCCTGCAAAGAAACTGCGTTTCACAGGCCTTTGGAAGAGATGTTCCCGGTAGGCTGTAAGAGCACTGTGCAGAGCGAGTTGTTTCTTAGCTTCCCAAAGAGCTGGAAGCAAGATGCTGTGGGGCCCAACTCGCCCTTTGGAAAGAAGCCTGCACGTTGTGCCTTTCAGCTCTAGGGCAAAGTAGCACACCCGGAGCAGAAGTCCTACTTCAGCCAGATCAGGCCTGCAAAGAAACTGCGTTTCACTGGCCTTTGGAAGAGATGTTCCAATTAGGCTGTAAGAGCACTGTGCAGAGCGAGTTGTTTCTTAGCTTCCCAAAGAGCTGGAAGCAAGACGCTGTGGGGCCCAACTCGCCCTTTGGAAAGAAGCCTGCACGTTGTGCCTTTCAGCTCTAGGGCAAAGTAGCACACCCAGAGCAGAAGTCCTACTTCAGCCAGATCAGGCCTGCAAAGAAACTGCGTTTCACAGGCCTTTGGAAGACATGTTCCCACTAGGCTGTAAGAGCACTGTGCAGAGCGAGTTGTTTCTTAGCTTCCCAAAGAGCTGGAAGCAAGATGCTGTGGGGCCCAACTCGCCCTTTGGAAAGAAGCCTGCACGTTGTGCCTTTCAGCTCTAGGGCAAAGTAGCACACCCAGAGCAGAAGTCCTACTTCAGCCAGATCAGGCCTGCAAAGAAACTGCGTTTCACAGGCCTTTGGAAGAGATGTTCCCACTAGGCTGTAAGAGCACTGTGCAGAGCGAGTTGTTTCTTAGCTTCCCAAAGAGCTGGAAGCAAGATGCTGTGGGGCCCAACTCGCCCTTTGGAAAGAAGCCTGCACGTTGTGCCTTTCAGCTCTAGGGCAAAGTAGCACACCCAGAGCAGAAGTCCTACTTCAGCCAGATCAGGCCTGCAAAGAAACTGCGTTTCACAGGCCTTTGGAAGAGATGTTCCCAGTAGGCTGTAAGAGCACTGTGCAGAGCGAGTTGTTTCTTAGCTTCCCAAAGAGCTGGAAGCAAGATGCTGTGGGGCCCAACTCGCCCTTTGGAAAGAAGCCTGCACGTTGTGCCTTTCAGCTCTAGGGCAAAGTAGCACACCCAGAGCAGAAGTCCTACTTCAGCCAGATCAGGCCTGCAAAGAAACTGCGTTTCACAGGCCTTTGGAAGAGATGTTCCCGGTAGGCTGTAAGAGCACTGTGCAGAGCGAGTTGTTTCTTAGCTTCCCAAAGAGCTGGAAGCAAGATGCTGTGGGGCCCAACTCGCCCTTTGGAAAGAAGCCTGCACGTTGTGCCTTTCAGCTCTAGGGCAAAGTAGCACACCCAGAGCAGAAGTCCTACTTCAGCCAGATCAGGCCTGCAAAGAAACTGCGTTTCACAGGCCTTTGGAAGAGATGTTCCCACTAGGCTGTAAGAGCACTGTGCAGAGCGAGTTGTTTCTTAGCTTCCCAAAGAGCTGGAAGCAAGATGCTGTGGGGCCCAACTCGCCCTTTGGAAAGAAGCCTGCACGTTGTGCCTTTCAGCTCTAGGGCAAAGTAGCACACCCAGAGCAGAAGTCCTACTTCAGCCAGATCAGGCCTGCAAAGAAACTGCGTTTCACAGGCCTTTGGAAGAGATGTTCCCACTAGGCT